>NW_025776616.1:0-85741 GCF_021130785.1 Homalodisca vitripennis | reverse complement strand
GTATTCTATACCTTATATTACCACCACACTTCACTCATTATTATGTACCGTTATTACAGCACATATTTTGTAATTTATATGGAGCTAATACTTTATAAATTAAACAAACTTTTCGGAAATACTTGGTTTATTCCGAAATTCAAGTTCACCCAAAAGTTTACAAAGTTTACAAACTTTTGATTCAATTTTATTCAAAAATCACTCAATCAATCAAATCTAATTAAGAGTCTGATCAAAAGGTACTGAAATTAAAATTAAAACTAAAAATGTATACTTCTCCAAAAATGGTTTAAATTAACAAAACAAAATAAAAGTTCTCTTCTCAAAATACTCAAAATTAATATAAACACAAAACTTGATATTTACTTTATCACCAAAATTTAATTCACAAAACTTCAAAAATTTGAATTAAATTTTCAGACTCTGAAAGATGGGAAACTTTAGAAATTTTTAATACAGTATTATAAAATAAAAGATATTAAACTATACGCTGGTACGGGACTTACTACTTTGAAGATTACGGAGGCAGATCGGATCTTAAAACGCACTAAAAATTTTAAATACTTCAAATTGACTTTACCCACGAAAAATAAATTACCTACTCTAAATCCCAACTATTGGGTTAGAGAAAGAACTTCAGCTACTAACTCGACCGCTACACGTACTCCTCAATCGCCAAGACTAGACTGACCACTTCTGACCCTCTCCAGGCTTGCCGGGTCGGAACGTAGACCGATCAGCTGATTACCGGTTCAACTAAACAAACAATGTCCCCGCACCGCGTCTAGTTAATAAGAGCCTACTTCCTACCGCGATTCAGCATAAATGAATTTGAACTATGGTACATATTTTCCCTAGCCCGAAGCTGCAATCACGGTAGGAACCTAAACCTTTAAACACTCATCCCGGACTAAGTACAATAATATCCCTCCACATGCACACTTTTAAATAACAATTCTTTTGTACTTATCACTACGTGGAGGCTGTGATTTGTAGTCCGAGGGGTGATGTGGTAGAAGGTGTCCGACGTCCAGTGTGGGTCCCCAGGTAGCCATCGCAGAGGGATGTGGTAGGTGAGGAGTCGAGGCAGGTAGCATCTCCAATGATTGTGCGGCCGGTGCAGTGCGGCGGCCTCGTGGATCTCGTGGTTGGCTGGCTCTGGTTCGCTACTAGCACTGCTACCTGCTCCTCCAATCTAATAACAATTTCAGCCAGCGAGGCATTGAGCTCTTGGAGGACATTCCTTTTTACAAAATATTCCCTCCGTATAATTGTATGGCTGTCAGTCTTTCACGGTGTTCTTATTGTACGCCTGCGCCAGTGTCACGAATGTAAACCATTACCAGATGTTGTTAATTACAATACCATCAATTTACAGGGATTACAATGGCACAATAATCAATTGTTTACACACAATAAACCTCATATAGTGATAAAAAAAAAACAATATTACCCTGTCCTTCTACATTTGAAGGAACAGGGAAGAAATATCACTATTAATACAACTCATTGTATACAAAAAAAAAATATATATATTATTATTACCCTGTCCTACTCTATTGGAAGGAACAGGGAACAACAACACCACAAACATTACCAAAATTACCCTGTCCTTCTACATTTGAAGGAACAGGGAAGAAATATATCTCATGATATATCACAATACCTCTGTGTATTAATTTCATACACCATTAATGCCATTCATTGTCCCTGAAAATTACATGGTTTACAACTACACTCCTATCACACACTTACACTGGCATTTTTATATTATGACTTCTCACCTTAGCCATACAATTGCTGAAATAAAAACGTCGTCACATCACCCTTTTATATTCCAATATTTATTTGTATTATTACAATAAACTACTGGACTCTCATACTTAACTTGTTTTGTGTTTTGGGCCAAATTAATACATAAATATATAATCAATTCTTGAAGTTAATTTAGAAATAAATTATATTGTCATTTTATTGTTTTTAGACCCATCTTCAATTCCTTTTCAACAATATAATTGTCCTGAAAATAAAACATACTGACCTTTGCTATGGGGGGGGGGGGGGGTGTTAATGTTTATTGAGTTCTCAAATTTCACATTTTGAATTTAAATTTAAATTTAGAAATTGTACCTTATTATTTGTTAATACTTTATGCACCTTAAAAAAAAAGAAAACAAGCTATCGTTATTTTAAAACAAAAAACACATTTTACCAGGATCAATATTTCCTTGTTATTTCCAATAAGGATTTAACATCTGTATGTTTAATCATATTGCCCAGTCCTATCTTTACTGCCGTGTCATAAACTCTTTCACTTATCGGGCCCACTTAGTTTTCACTTATCAGAGTCACTTCGCTTTCACTTATCGGGTTCACTTGTAATAAAACTTTACGATACGGACTCTTCTGAACAAATACTTTTACAACGGGCTGAATTATTGCGGATTGGAAACATCCGGACCTTTTTACATTTACACAGGACGCTCTCAACAATATTTCTATCTCCTGCCCTCATTGTTCTTGAACCTTTCATAACCATAATTATTTTATAACCCCCTTTCAGATTACAAGCCCTGTCCCTAATATTAAATTTCAAAGTGGACCTTCACATTTTCCTAAGATTCTAACAGCGTCGTATTTAAAAGCATTTCCGTCCCTAAAATTTATTTCAAGTATAATTCCTTTTTGAGCAACAAATTCACACGCGCTAGCTCCATTTTATTTTAAAATAATTTTCTTAAAATAAATCAAATATTCCAAACTCACAATAATATTCTAAGTCCTAAGTCTTACTCACTACACAAAATTATACAGGTTTATACACAATGTTCAAGTTCATACAAGTCTTATACAAGTTACACACACTTACAGGTATCAGACAAGTTTATGCAAGTTTACAAGTTCTTTCCTGTAAATAACCTGTTGTACAAGTTTATGCTCAAAAAGAAATAGCAGAGTGGCGCAATTTATGTACCGTTATTACAGCACATATTTTGTAATTTATATGGAGCTAATACTTTATAAATTAAACAACTTTTCGGAAATACTTGGTTTATTCCGAAATTCAAGTTCACCCAAAAGTTTACAAAGTTTACAAACTTTTGATTCAATTTTTATTCAAAAATCACTCAATCAATCAAATCTAATTAAGAGTCTGATCAAAAGGTACTGAAATTAAAATTAAACTAAAAATGTATACTTCTCCAAAAATGGTTTAAATTAACAAAACAAAATAAAAGTTCTCTTCTCAAAATACTCAAAATTAATATAACACAAAACTTGATATTTACTTTATCACCAAAATTTAATTCACAAAACTTCAAAAATTTGAATTAAATTTTCAGACTCTGAAAGATGGGAAACTTTAGAAATTTTTAATACAGTATTATAAAATAAAAGATATTAACTATACGCTGGTACGGGACTTACTACTTTGAAGATTACGGAGGCAGTTCGGATCTTAAAACGCACTAAAAATTTTAAATACTTCAAATTGACTTTACCCACGAAAAATAAATTACTCTAAATCCCAACTATTGGGTTAGAGAAAGAACTTCAGCTACTAACTCGACCGCTACACGTACTCCTCAATCGCCAAGACTAGACTGACCACTTCTGACCCTCTCCAGGCTTGCCGGGTCGGAACGTAGACCGATCAGCTGATTACCGGTTCAACTAAACAAACAATGTCCCCGCACCGCGTCTAGTTAATAAGAGCCTACTTCCTGCCGCGATTCAGCACAAATGAATTTGAACTATGGTACAATTATATCCATGACAATCTTAACACGCGTTACAAAACGTCCTTATAGTAAACTAATACTATAGTTCCCAAATACTTTAAATTTAAAAATAAGGTTTCCAATTAAAATATTCTACTACTTGAGGTAGCTCGATTTATCAGAACATATTATATGTACAAAAATACAATTTCGTATGGCATAGCCCATTGTTTGTATAAAATTAGTCGTACGAGAGTAAAAAGTGTTGTAATCAAGAATCGTCACAAGTTCCATTAGGAATGCGTACAGAGCACATGTAGAAACATGATTGTACTTTATGTTCTGATCCTTTGACATTTAGCCCTTCTTGTTCATTTTGAAATGAAAGGTTACTAGAAAGGTAACGCCATTTCTGTTTGACGGTCATACAAGAAACGATAAGTCGTATAAAAGCTTTAAAATTTAATTGGTTCTAAGTGTCTTTAAAGTTATTAGAAGGCTTCATTGACTGTGTTTCTTTTTTGTTTTGAAACAAAAAAGTTTTACAAGTTATAAGGTTCATATAAAATATTATATAGTTTATATAAAATAAATTTATTCTTGAAATTAATTTATATTGATATAACACACATGATATAAAACTCAAATGTATTATGTAATCTACTTATGTCTTATACTGGAAAATGCGACACTTTGAACCCTTAATATTTTATAGCCATTACTTTCAGCTCTGAGAGCATATATTGCCATATTATATTCCATGAATCTATACATATAAATGCGAATGTTTGTTTGTATGTTCCGTTATAACTCTGGAACCAATGCACGAAACATCGTGAAATTTTGTACAGTGATTCTACACGTTCCTGGAAGTAACATAGGCATACTTTTAGAGAGGTGGCTGTATAAATAGTTTAATTTAATTAATTTTTTAATTATAAATTGTTGTTGATGTTAGATTGTTTTATATTGGATCCGACAGACTGCACTACGACACGTAATACAAAGCGAACTGATACTTAACAGCTGTTAATACTTTCAGCTGAAGTTCATCAAAGAGGATAAACATTAATTTGTTTACATTTAAAATTTAGAAAATTTTTATTGTAAAGTCCTTGATCAGTAGTGTAATGGAGGTTGCACAGAAGACGTCATTGCCTAATTTTAAATTCAGATTGCAACAATGATCAATAATAATATATAAAAATTAATGTTTGTGTGTTTGTCTTTTATAGACTCAGAAACTATTGGACCGATCACAATGAAAAATTTGTATTTATTTGTATTTTTCTATGTAGAAGGTTTATGTACAATGCCCATTGACGTAACTCACCACCAGGCTGTACTGCAAGATATAAAAGTTATCAAAGCGCCTGCACATTATAAACTGCAATTACGACATAGTTACGTATATTAAATAGCCAAACACTATTTTAAGGCAAAGAAATATATGGGCATAGCTTAAGAGACGCGTGCAAAGCCGCGGTAAACAGCTAGTGTTATTTTAAAAATTAAAAATTGGCTGACCTTTAGCAAAGTGTACAACTCTTTTTAACTTCTGTCCGTCCTCACGATATCTTGAAAATGGACCAACCTATAAATGAGTCCTGAAGCGTCTTCAAAAGTTCTGGTATCTTCTTTACTTGTAAACGTACAAACGCAAAAACAATTGTACAGTGACATATGGCATAAAATTAACTTTTTGAACCAATCAATCGCTCTTCACCACTTCATTACAATCGATGGAAAATCTTACATTTAAGAATAGGTCGACGTGCATACAAGTTTAAAGGTCATATTTATTATTAGAATAATATACTTTAGAGTTAATCTTAAATAAAATAGTGGCACCCAAAGTTGTGAATACTGATATTACGTGCAAGTTAATTTCAATGTAACCATGTTAGATGAAGCTACAATACTTTACACGTTAACTTTTTTAACCTAAATTTGAGTGTACGATGTGGCGGCAAGATATGTCAAGACAGATTCCATCTGTAAAAATTAAATTTTGCAGGAAACGTAATGTTTATATAATAAAAAGAAATGTGGCTTATGACGGTGCCTGTCCTATCATGGAATTTCGGATGAACATAGTTTTTGTGTCAATTAATATTTTATATGATTGTCTGTGTGTATTTTCCCGAAGGACACTTTGAGAACTAAACTAGTTATAATTAGACATTGTGCACAACCTAAGCGAAGTGTGTTACGTGTCACGTGATGTGGCCTACTACTACCTTGATATAGAATTACTTTGAAATGTTTACAACGTTGCTAAAGTGGGAATTTATTCGGAAGGATTCTGGTTAGATATCCGGAAAGACAATTGGTAGATATCCGGAAAAGCACTTGGTAGATATCCGAAAAGCACTTAGCAGAAGAGCATAAAGCTAAAAGCAAGTAGAGAATGCAGAAACTCAATCAACTGGGGGAGAGTTACGAGGTACATTCTCTTATTATTGTGATAGTTCCCATATTGCATTGCCGAAATGGTATTTGTATTACATACGTGTATTGGAAATGCTTTGTTAACACATATATGAAATAAAAAAGTATCGAATTTGAACTTCTCACAATAATTTATGTATATTACTTGATTTTATGAAAAAAAGAAATAAATTTGAAATAAAACGGTTATGGTTAAATGCATCTCATGTACGATTTTGGAAAATTGTCAATACGCAAACATTATAACAATAGGATTTAAAGTGTCCTAAATTATAACTACGTATTACAGCACAGTTTGAGAAAATTTATTTATTCTGAAAACAAAAATCTTTCCAAGTAATTATAAAACTTTGAAGAACTAAGAGCATAAGTAATCTTAATTTAAATTTTTAAATCACTGATTTGTAGTCTGTCGCAGATACGGTACTTTGAAATGATTTATTCCAGTCACGTGTCGCTTTGGTGAGTAGTAGAGAAAGACACAGGCTAAGATGTTTCACAACACATGTTAATTATAACTTTCTATGTTAATTTAACTATTTTTTTAACTTGATTTTAGTTAGAAGTTTAATTTTATTTCATATAATATATCTTTCTCTCAATTTTTTCCTTGGATTGTATTTACCTTTAGATCCATGAAATCAATTTTTGGTCATATTACTTTAAGGAAAAGTTATATAAGGAGCCAAATATAGTCTTATATCTTATAATGCATATTTTACTCTGTATGCAACGTGTAATCCCTAATCTCCAATATAATTATGTTACATTTCAACCACACATATAATATAATTATTAGTTACTCATATTGTGATAAATAATTGTCTCCTAATCAACTTGATCTCTCATTATATAAATAAATCCGAAATGATGTAACACGAAAAGAGATTTGGAGACTTGACAAACAAGCCCTCTTGACAACTTGTATACAATAGATTAGAATTTACAAAGAATTTGGCGCTTCTTAATTATGTCTTTTTTTAAATATGACTTGAATAAGCCATAATGATTTAAATATAATATGAAGAATGATATAGGTAAATATAGTTATTAACTATTAATTTCAGATAATTATGATGAATTTGTTGTTAGGTAAATCAAATATATTGCAAATACATTTTTTGTTCAAAAATAAAAAAAAATAATTTAATGCAGCTTAATATTCAGTCACTTGTATTTGTTTATCTTGAAACAAAATTTACACACTCAGCTTTCTCTAGTTTTTTCCTGATACACAAGAGGAAAGATTTGGAATAAATATAAAATGTCTAATACATTGTGCGATGGTATTCTAACCGGAGGTCTCATTATGATGTCCTCCTATCACACAATCAGTCATTGCATAATGAATGTGATCAAAAATGAATATGAAGGATCGACAACATATATTTAGGCTGTTTATATTAAAAAAGTAATTTCAATACCAATTGTTTAAGCCTTCTCTTGTTTATTCCGTTACCCCATTCATTAAATTATACTATTCAATGCTGAATAGTGTGAGCTTAATAACATTTTCCTTGAAGTAATTATGTGTTAATATTTCCTAATGTTTACTAAAAATAAGAAAACTATCTCTCAATTTCCGAGGGATATGTGGAAAGTGTTATCTCATGTTTCTTTCTATAGTACGTATATGCATAGATAAGCAAGTAATAAGATTGCTAATCGAGATGTAAACAATCATTTTAGGGGATAAAAGAAACAGGTGAAATATACACATCTGTGAACGTGAATATATCAATGTTTTTTTTTTAATTTCCATGGAAATAATAAAATTGAAATATTGCAATGTTTTTCGATAAATTTAATTTTTCTTTAAAAGAGGCGTTGAAATTACACGCTGGTAGGTTGGCTCGCCAAAGAATAAGTGCGATGAGTAAAGCTTGAAAAGTACCAGTACGCTTTTCGTAGTTCAGTTTCATGTTGAAATTTGTTCAACACGCAGGACTTAGAATATCTACACCAGAAGTACTGTGGCAGAGATCAGGATCGAGACAAGGACTATCAGATCAGTTACTTTATTTGTTTACGATTCAAAGTTTTCTCTCTAACTATTTATTATCCAAAGCAGTTTTTAACCTAGTTTTAGCGATTGATAATCACAAAAAAACATTAAAAAGTTCCTTTTTTTGTTATGACGCGTTTACAATTAAGATAATTTTAATCTTTAAGGATTTTTTCATTGAGTTTATTTTCTTGTCTAGTTATGATTATCTTGATCAACAAATAAATATTTTATGTTTTGTAGCAAAACAGAAAGAACTTGTATTTTCAGTACTCTAGGTGTATAGAAAGAGTCAGTTTACAGTTATTTTATATACAATATCCAAATGTTTTAGTTCCTTTCGTACATATTTGATTAACTTTGTTAAGATTACCGAGTGAATTATTTTCTTAACCCTTTCAGGGCCACGACCAAATATGAGATGTTGCAAAATTTTTTCACATATCATATCCCCTTGTGACTAGTCAAAAGTGCCAGGCTAAAATTGGCGATTTTGCAGTCTCTTAGATTAAAATTTATAACTTTTCATAAACATTAGAGAATGACCTAAAAATTGCACAAAATTAGTCGTATAGATATATACTATCAACAAAAAAATATATAGATGTAGTTTTAAGTAATTTAAAATTTAAAAAAAAATATGTTGAAATGTATTACGTAAAAATAATTTAATTTTTTTATTTTTTTTGTAAATAACTAAAAAATGAAAAATAATTTTACCATAGGAAGTTATGTTATTACATTGTAAATTTATAAAGGAACAAACATACACCATTTGGTGTTATTTCTCTCATAAATAAATTTGTTATGACACATTTTGTATAAATACGCATAATTGTACTTCGCAACAAGTGATAAAGCAACTGACTCTTACACTGCAAGAAACTTAAAATAAATATTCACATTATGGATGTACCGGTAAACAGATGATTTTAGGATCCATAAGCAGTTTCAATACAGTGAAAAACACTATTTACCAAGAAATATTTACACAATTTTATTTGAAATTTATTTACACTTTTTCTATTTACAAATATGCTACTTACAATTTCACTCCCGTAAGATCGCAAATTGTCAGTCATTGTAACTACTACACACAAATAGCTAAGCAGGTAACACTACTAATATTTACAACCACAAAATAAAATAATGAAGAAGAATCCAGCATACAATAGTACGATTACACTAAAGCATAAAGTATTAACAACAATAGATCGAGTCATCTGATAATGTCACGTGACAATTACGAAATAAAAATGCATAGACCTACAAAATATAAATTATATTCATATTAAACTATCTACAAATATACCAGGGAATAAAAAAATATAAAACTTTAATCATTTGACGTCATATTTATTTAAGAAAATGACGAATAACAAGGCGGCAATATATTGCCGCCTGGCCCGGAAAGGGTTTTAAATATGACTAGGATATATCTTTCTGGTATTTTATAGTAGGCTATATATTTAAAAACAACTTAAGATTAGTGACTAGCTGACAGTATCAAAATTCATTACTAAATTACTTTTAACTGTATTCACAGATTTCAGTACAAATATGGCATACATATTTTTATTGTAGTTAGTTACAGTGAATACCAACAGAACTCTCTTCCACTTTAAAAAGAGAAAAATAAATGGAGGATTTATGTTAAACAATTTTAAAAACAACTTATTAGAATGCATTGTCACCTTTAAATATTTAATATACAGTATGGTAATAATTTACTGCTGTTTCATGCCAAAATATAAAGAAATCGTTGCAGAGAATCTTGGAGAACATAATTTAAACAATAAAAAGTTTTTTTGTTATTGCAGTGAATATTTATATTATGTTAATTTGAAAGTACTGGTTATTTTTAAGTAAATATCAAATTTACTTTTCAATTCATCTTTTGTTAACTATATTGAAATAAAAATACGTTTATGCTATAACATTTTTTAAATTTAAATCATGAAATTATTTATCATGGGCTGAAAACTCATATTGTTATTGATGTCATAATTCATTTGGCGCTGAAAAATAGCATTCTCAAATCATCCGTTGAAATACGTGTAAACATCGTTTAGATAATAACTTTTTATAATTTTCCCGTAAACCTCACATTACACAACTAGTCATTGAAATCTGACCGTATTGTGCTTAAATTCGGCTTAAAGTAAATTAAGTTATATATTATAATACAGTATAATAACAATATAACAAATGTATGACAGGTGGGTTGGCAAAACGTGACATATTAAAAGGTATTTTATTCTGTGGTACGAATACATTTAAGAGTTGCTGCAATACCAGATGATATGATAATGTGACATCTCACATACATATCCCAGATAAATCATATACATGTAAATGCTTTCCCCACAGAGACTGCTAGATTTGTCACTAAAAATACATTATTTTGTTTTTAGAAGGATATATAATAATACGGGATGGGCCATAAGTCAGTTGTCACTAGCAATCCTTAGACTTTGTTTTTCCTAGCGTAGTAGTTGTGAACTTGACTAAGTCAAACACTAGCAGTTTGTGGTTATGTTTGTTTATTGTCAATATCTGAGAAAGTATGAATAGGAAATTAACAACAGAACAGCGTGTGTTTGTTTTGCAAACATAGTGGAAACATGATCATAATTATAGTGATGTTTGTGATTTGTTTGTGGAACGTTTTCCAAATATCCAGCCTCCATCTCGACAAGGTATTCGCAAATTAAATTTAAGATTTGAAGAGACTGGGTCGGTAGCGGAGCTTCCTCTTTCAGGTAGGCCAAGGTCTGTTACTGCAGAAGAGAATCTGAATGTTCTCGCGCAATGTTTTGTGCAATCACCGACGAAATCGCAAAGAAAAGCATCAAATGAGAATAGCAAGTACAAGCCTACGAAGGATACAGGAACAGCTGCATTTGAGACCATATAGGCCTACTTTACTCCAAGGCCTAAATGAAGATGATACGAACAGGCGTGTGGAATTCTGCGAGCTGCACAATCCGACAAGAAGCCGATCCCAATTTTTACAAAAGCATTCTTTGGAGCGACGAAGCAACTTTTAAGGTGAATGGCAGAGTGAACAGACACAAATGTGTCTACTGGGATTCTACGAATCCCCATTTGACGATGGAGACAGAGTTAAACGCTCCTGGCGTGAGTGTATGGGCTGGTATTTTTAGCGGTGGGCTAATCGGGCCTCATTTTTTTGACGGTACTGTCATATCTCTTAATTACCTAGATATGCTTCAAGAGGTGTTGTTAGAACTGGAAAATAGTCCACTTTATGGACATCTGCGGCCGGTTAAGGAAAAGTTGATATGGCAACAAGATGGAGTACCCCCCCATTATGGACTTATTGTGAGAGACTTTCTAAATAATAACTTTAATAAATGGATTGGCAGACGGGGTACTATTGAATGGCCTCCACGGTCCCCAGATATAACACCGATGGAATTTTCAGTCTGGGGTATAATAAAAATGAGGTTTATTCAGTCAAGATTCGTAATGTTGAGCATTTGAATTTGAAAACATACAGTCCAGGAAAATTTGCGACAAAATTTGTAAATCTATGTTAAAAAGATGCAATCTTTGCATTGAACAGCATGGAGACCACTTTGAGCATCTTTTGTAGGTTCATTGAATATTACATGTTTTCCTGTATTAATAAATTGTATTTGTACTACATAGTAAAATAAATGTATTTGTATTTTCGCTTGTTTGGTATATTATTGCACCAAATGCATTTTTGACAACTAACTTATGGCCCACCCTGTAATTTACGGTTAAAAAAAAAACCTGAATTAAAGTGACATAGCTTTTCATGTTAACTCAATTAAGATTGAATAGCGTGTTCAGCATTCAAGTTAGAGAACAGTATTATTATTAATAATAATAAGAATTATTATTAATATTAAAGAAAATTAATTATAATTTAGACACATTAGTTTAAAATACTCTAAACATTTTACAATAAAACAATTATTAAATATTTTCCTAAAAAATTATAAACAGTTTGCTTCATCTTGTGAAATATCATGAAAAAAACGTGTTTAAATAATTATTGTACATAGTATTTCCAGCTTTTTCTCAGTTTAATGTTATCTGTTTAAATTTATTTTTATAGTAATTTTAAGATTCCTTTTATTCATTTTTATACTGTTTTATTAAACACATTGCGTTTTTGAGCGTAAATGTAGCCAATTCTAGTTAACACCTTCTCAAATCGATTGCCGTGCGTTAGTAAATTCGTATAGATATAGAACGTGTTTTATTCCCAAAGTATAATAAACTAAAAGTACCACTCCCGGCTCTGCGTAAACAGTTCCTTTGATAGTTCAGAACATGGTACGGATTACTACGTGTCGTGTAAAAGGCTGAGGTTGCATGCAAACTATCAAGTACTATACACCATTATATTCTTGATGTGTCACAGAGATAATCGTATTTTAGTCTGGCTGACAGATGTATAGATATTTGTTTAAAACAGGAATGTTTATCACTAGTACTCGGTTTGAGGTTGTACTGAAAAGTGTATATTTCAAACCGCTATTAAGGCAGGTTGGGCCTGACTTGGTGTGGCTGTAACGTTTACAGGGGGTTGAATGTTTGTGTGTAAGTGAACTTTAGTAACATCAAGCAATGTATCTCACTGGTCAATACAGACTTTGATAGGATTATAGAACTGACTGTCAATGCAGTTACAGCCCTAAATATTTTTGAACAATTCTAACGCTACTGCCTAATTATTTCAGTACAATCCATGAGACTATGTGATGAAATAGTTGCCTCGTATGAAGGTTGTGCCACAACTCGTATGAATTCCTTCATCCTCATTGTTGTCATTCCGTAATTTAACTTATACTAAGCAAAAATTTAAACCAAAAACAAATCTTTGTCGATTATTATTCTCTTAAACTGACATGATGTATTAAGTAGTAAATTAATTTTATCATCATCAGGATTTGGGCTACTTAAATCAATTACGTACTAGGAATCTTATGTCAATCTAAAATCTCAATTTTGTTGCATGGATTGCATTAAAACAACTATAAGGTACTATTATTATTTTCTACAGTATTTGTAGCTTATTTAAAACATGCCACATCAGTCTAACCAAATGTTTTGACAATTCTTTTTACGAGCCGGTTTGAAATTAACTTCTCTTAAATAGTAAAGAGCTAATCATAGTTTGTATTTAGGCTTTGATATACTAGTTGTGTAATTGATATGAGCACATTTTGTACTAATTTACCATGTAAAATATATACAAGGCGTTTTCAATTAACAATTTCAATATAGACAGCTCATTGTTAATACTTCATTGGTTTGGTTCAATAAAGTCTTGAACCAAATTATTATATTATAATAACTAACTAATTAATAGTTTTGATTTCTTGTGTCGAGGTATTTACAGATGGTAAAACAAGTTTTATTTTTTTTGTTTTGAAATGATATTTTATATCCTAATTTGAATTTAAGTATAGGATTTAATTTCTTTTAGTATATTTATATAATATATTTAATTATATAATACATTTAGGGCCATACAATCATTTATGCCACAAAAGTAATAACTTATATTTTATGAGAACATGGTATAATTCAAAGTGATAATAATATATATAATTCAATTTCTTTGCTCTCAGTTTTTTTTCAAAAATATTGGAAAAGGTTGTTAAAAAGCAGTTACTTTCATTTCTTAATAAAAACAAATTCTTTAGTAATAATCATTTTGGGTTTCGAGAGGGTATGTCTACTGAGGATGCCTTACTTTCATTCATGGAATCAGTTTACGAGCCAATTAATAATATTAAAAAGGTATCTGCATTGTTCATTGATATTACTAAAGCTTTCGACACGATTGATCATGAAATTTTACTTCATAAGTTATGGCTGGCTGGTATTAGAGGTTTACCACTTGACTGGTTTTCTAGTTATCTCACGGGAAGAGAACAAAGGGTAAACATTGGTGGCGTCATGGGAGATCCAGGGAAAATTGAATTTGGTGTTCCGCAGGGTTCTGTTTTGGGACCAATACTTTTTTTAATTTATGTCAATGATCTTTGTAATGGTTGTTTTAATGGTAAATTGGTTGCGTTTGCCGATGACACTGCTTTTGTTTATACAAACCATGACTTAAATTCGCTTTACCAATCAATGTCAAAAGATTTATTTTTCCTAAGGTTATGGTTTGACAAAAACTTTATGATATTAAGCGAAAAAAACTAAGTTCATGTTATTCAGTCTGAGATTCGACTCCAAATTTAATTTCCCACTTAAATTTCATGAAACTAAATGCCTTGTTCCGCTTGTTCCTGATTGTGACTGTTTGGAATTACAGCAAGTCAATAATATGAAATATTTAGGTTTAATCATTGATTATCAATTGACCTGGAAAAACCATATTTCAAAATTAAAAAAAGAGCTTTTTTTCAGTTTGAGAAAGTTTTACCTATTAAATCAGTTGTGTGGGTCTAACAAAATTTTAGTCAATGTATATCACGCTCTTGTAGGATCCAGGATAAGCTATGGTATCACATGCTGGGGTGGGACATACAGTACTACCTTATATCCGATAGTAATTTTTCAAAAAAGATTCATCAGACTTATTTCGAAAGAGACAAGCTTTGAACATACTTGGCCACTGTTTGTTGAGATGAAAATTCTTCCTCTACGGTATTTATACATTTTTAAAGTCCTAAAAATGTTTTACATTAGAAGCTCTGCTTTTTCAATAACAAGACAGCCTAGTTACAATCTTAGGCGGTACCAAGTCGTTAGTGTGCCTAAATCAAATTTAAATATACATCAAATATTTTACAGTAGTTTTGCACCACGATTATTTAACATAATTATTTATAAAATTGGCGACTTCACAACACAGAGAGAGTTTTTGAAAAAATTGAAAAAATGGCTTTTTAAACAAGAAGCTGTCGATAAAATATTAAAAATAGTAAAGTAGGTTGAGTCTTGAACATTTTGAATCGCTTGCACTTACTTCTTGCCTGAATTTCCTATGTGTTTTTGGTACATCTATTTGTTTGCTTACTGGTATTTGTCACTATCTCTTTAGTGTCTTTTTATTTCTTTGAATTGTAAATATAATTACTTGGTATGTTGGTGAAGGAGATTTTTACCATTAAAGTTACAAAGAAATAATTTCCATTCAATGGCACAGTATATTTTTTAATCAATCTCTTTTTCATACATAATTTTTAAACTATGTGTTACGTTTCGCTGCTAGCCGTTTCATTCTTTTTGTTTAAAACAATTGATGGAGATCCCAGCTCAGGCTTTGCCTAGGGGATTCCTATTTATTTTGCCTTATATTTATTTATATTGTTATTGTGTTAATTTATTCTACCTTTTATTGTTATATTTTGAACTCATGGTATTGTAAAAACTGTGTTGTGTACTTGTATATGAAAATGTACTGTTTTGTACTTGTTTTTTGGCAAAATAAAGATTATTTATTTATTTATTTATAAACCGCTTTTAAATGTTCATATACACTGACGTAAGAGTGTAAAAGATAATCCTTATTGAAACGGAACCTTCACTTGAATAGTTTATTGAATAAGTTTTAAACAATAAATTGCACTGAATATTTCAAAACAATATTGAGGAACAATCTTAATGACTTTGTTGATATAAAATAATCATAGATCTTACTGCATACTCTTCAACTTCAAGACCCTAAAACATTACTTTTTCAACTTAGTATAAGTATTCAAAAGTAGATAAACTGACTTGAATATCTTCCGGTGACCATCATAATAAATATTTAAGAAGTGTCTATTAATGAATTGAAAAAAAGTATTTATGAGTATCAGTTTTTTTATAAAAATAATGTCATGCCTAGCCATGTGTAATGACATGTTTGATGAAGCTTGTTGACATATAAAACTTCCACAATATGAAATACTCTGTGTTTGAATTGATCAGATTCTTAGATCAAATTCTTTAGCTAAGGAGTGTTATTTGTAGAAATTGTATGTGGTATGAGTATCAGATTATTTATTATTATTTTTGTCTAAATGCACATGGAAGTTCCTGGATATAATATATTTTCTGCACTGTTCCTTTTATATTGGATATAATTAAACTATCGTTTCAGGTCCTCTAATAATGTATACAAAACTATTGAGTACAAACGAACAATGTTCATCTATTGAAAACATAATAATACAAATTTTAAAACATTACGTAGGTTTTATAGCTTTTATAGATTTTTAGAGCAAAAGAAGTTCTACTATGTTATTTATTTATGTTTGGAATGTAAAATTTTGAAATATATTAGGTTTATTTTTACTTTTTGTAAAGCAATACGTACAACGTTTTAGATAAATGAATTCACTCTAATTTGAGAAAGACCTTTTTAGTTATATTCAAAAATTAATCTGAAAATCAAGAGTAGCTAAATATTTTAAATTTATAATATCTTAAAGCTTGTTTTCTTAATTTAAGTGGTTTCTCAGTAAAAAGAGATTATATGTGGCCTTTAAGTCCTGTGCGGATGTGGTCCAAGGCCATTTAAAGCCAAAAATGATGTATACAACGGCTCCTTTTTTATCAATGTGATATGGTTATACTTATAATAAGCAATACCAAATCTATATTTAAATATGTGTCATAGTTTATCTTTTAACGTTTAAAAAAGTATAACATGTCAACTCCTTAACTTTCTTCATATAATGAATTAATAATCAGTTTAATTACAGGAGAGTAATCAATGTCAAATATGCAATAAGTATGAAAAGCAAGTAAAGCTAGTACGACAACCCTACTGGTGTTCATGCATCGGTTTAAGAATTGCAAACTTCTTATAAAAAAGGTTTTAGACAACATTTAATTACTCGTATACAAAAGTTAATAATTATAGACAAACCACCGCAAACTATTTGAAAATAAAATGAAACGATATCTAATCCTCAACCTCAACTCGATGATATATCGTTTAGTGTGCCTGGATACTGGATCTAAACTATTATATTTTATCACGTACACGATAATATAATACGGGCAACGGACGATGTTTGTCTCTATAGTACGAGTATATGTGTAAGGGTAATCTGATAACAAGAAGCGGTATAATGATAGTAGTAGTCGTCACTCGAGTGAAGGTATCAAGAGAAAAAAAGAAACAGGTGAGACATACACAACAGAGTACATATTGATATTATTTTAATATCCATGGAGACAGCAAAGTAACAGTATTTCGAAGTTTTCAAAAAAATCAAAAGTGTTGTTTACAAAATTTGCTGAACTCATACTGAGTTGGGTTGGAAAAGCACGTCCAGGAACCAGTGTGGAGACAATTCTTGATAAGGCAAGGACGTTTTCATACCTCAAATCGTATAACACGCAGCATGAAATCACCACCAGGAGTAAGAAGGCAAAGACCAGGATCAAGACAAGGACTTATAAATGACTTACTTCTCATCTTTGCTTCTCATAATTATTTATAAATTAAACTTTCTACTCTTACTACTAATCTTAGACAAATCAGCTTACATGGAAGTTTTATCGATTAATAATCCCGGCAAAGGCGGTAAAACAGTTAAATTGTAAGAATAACCCGTTTTAAATTACAGGATTTTAATCTTTTAGGGATTGTACAATGCATTTATTTATTCCTTGAAGATTAACTTAATCAAATATTAAAGTTAGCGTGCCTTGTGGACAAAGATAAAAAAACTAATAACTTGTAAAAGTAGGAGGTGCTTTTAATGCTTTCAGTACTCTAATTGTACTTAAGGAATCAGTTAAAATTGTCTTTATCCAAAGATTTAAAATCATTTAAGAAATATGTAAAAAATGTAAACTAGTGAATGCTGGTTGACGTAGGATTACAGTTCGTAAGTTAATTACGTTTAGTTGTGTAAACTTAATAATTATGAAAACGGTATTGTGCATATTTGAAGATAAATATGGTCTGTATCTTTTGGTGTATTCAATTAGTTGCTGAGGTTACATTAGATATCATCCATTTCACAAGAGAAACGAAATGAAGTGATACTATGATATACACGAATTATTAGATTACATTTTCATGTTTAAACATTAATTGTTTACTGCAAATAATAAGTTTTAGTAAAGTATTTTAAGTAAAGTAGCTTCGTTAATTTTTTGTTTTTGTGACTACAGTGAATTTTTGTTTAGATAAGTTACTAAGAATAACTGATAAATCTTCATAAAAAGTAACGTTTATTGTCATAAATCTATATAAACAATTTACAATAATTTAAAAAGTCCTACTATATTCACGGTGAAATGTAACCTAATCAGATACAATACAAGATATGTATTCTGTGTAATATATAGGTGAAATTAAATATGTTTTCTAATAGTCTTGTAAAATATATACACCTACATATTATAGGATGGAAATTATAACATGGTTTTACAAACTGAGATTTTAAAAACAAAGTAGTATAATCTTTCATTTCAGCTTACAAGTAGACGTTGAAACGTTAGCAGATCTGAGATAGCGTAGGTTCGAGTCCAGCCTTTGACCGTTGCACTTATTATCAAAACTAAATACATTGTACTATATAAACTCTCCCACCTTAAATATTATCCTCGCACAAGCCAGTGGCCAACGAGGACGGGCAGAATAAGGCTTAAAGGGGACTGGCTTATCCGTAAAAAAAGGAAAACATATACACATAATGAAAAGCTGATGTTTTATCAGTTTACATCCTAGTTTTAGCAAATATTTACAGCACAAAACACTAAAATAGTTCTTTTGTAGTTCTATTAGAAGTACAAATCAATTATATTTAAGAAAATACATTGCTGTGTATTGTTTAAAAACTGCTAATCTATGTTTGGTGCTGTGTATAATCCTCTCAGTACCCAAAAGAGTCCAGGGAGAATATGGTTACATTAATCCGTTGATTTCTAACAAGCAAAATATATTGGAGTTTTCACGTAGTTTTATCAAAAATAGATACATCTGTTTATGAGAAACATTTTCTAACTTGTGTTTTACGGCAATCTTTCTAGCATTTCTAGTAAGCAAGATAATCGTACTTAGTTGAAAATAATCTATGCTTTTCGTTTAATATAAAAAAAACTGTAACTAATTTTAGTTATAATAAAATAATAATTTAAAAATTTATGCCAAACAGTGTGACATAAATATGTTCTAAGAGTTTTAACTCATTGTATTAGTCACTAAAATTCACGCCAGATCTCTCTTTCACAGTACAAGTGGTAATAACGGATAAGTAAAAGTAAAATTATACAGTATTAGGAATGCCTGATTAGATTATAATGCATTTAAATATTAAAACTCCTCTTTGTAACTGGTATTAATGAAATTTATGTTTCATGATAAAATATAATATATCGTTTTGGAGAATAATGTGTCAGCTAAACTTCTAAATCTACTGTGCACCCTGCCGGAGTGAACCATTGCCTGAATAACCCTAGCAGACATTTTCGATAGAAATGTGAGTTATACAACTGTATCAGTACATATTTAAATCCAGAATCCAAAAGGCAGGGCTCCCAGTGGCACACAGCATCCTCTCCCAAATAAAAAAGTGCATATGAGCAAGTCTCATATCAAAACAATGTGTCTTGTCTTCTTTGACGTTCAAGTAATCTTCGATTTTGAGTTTGTACCGCAAGGAAAAGCTGTCAACGTAGCCTGGAGGCGCTTGAGTCTGAAACGCCGGATCGCACGCGCCTGGCCTGATATTAGTCATCTTCAAGCTCTACCACAGAAATTTCCCCAGAAACACGTCCTTCGTCGTTACCATCTACCCTACCCAGAAAAAGACCCCCGTCGTGCGCCAGCCTTACAGCCCTGACATAGCACTGTGTGAATTTTTGGTTCTACTTACTGAAGAGTGAGCTGAAAGGAAAGCACTGGGAGTCGGTGGGAAACATCTGAGCTGAAGTTATAAGGCTCCTGAGAGGCTTTCCAGTCGAGGAGTTCCAGGGTGCTTTCCAAGCGTACAGAATTGTCTACACAGGTGTATTCATACATGAGGTGACTATTTGACGTATTTGGTCCATTTGTACCAATCAGATGAATAAATCAGCTTTTTTTCCAGAAAATGGTCATTACTTTCAAAATGCACCCTGTATCCTCATGTCTCATCCGGTGCACAACTGAGTGCATAAGATGTTGACTGACACGATCTAAAGCACGGTGGAGCTACCTCAGTCTTCCATAACGCCGATATGGTGGGAAGGGCTGATTCAATGTGTATGTTGAGTTTAGTTCCAGTTCACCATCCTCTTAGTGCACCGTCCAAAACCTGACGCTGTTGAAAATGTCTTAAAACTCGAGTCATGTTCGTCTTAAGGGATACAAAATTAATCGGCGACGAAAACGAAAAACGTTAAAACGGAACCCCCGCATCGTTTTGACACGTTCACAACATTGACTGCCTTCCACACTCAACCATCCCTTCGCAACTTACCTGTGTGATGTTTGGAAGATTTTCTTGCACGTAAGATATGCTAGTGTTGAGGACGGTTTATTTCACTTGCTGCACGTAAGACGAAGGTAAATTGGAGCTAAACTCAAAACTCATAGAATTAACTCTTCCAACTATAGCTGCGTTACTGTTTTTGATATTAGTTCATGGCAATCGAATGAATTTGCCGGAACGTCAGCGAATAATTTTTGTTCTGACATGCAACCACGATAGAAAAGATAAAATAGGTAAATTAATAAAAATGTCAACAAGCTGTCTACTAACTATCATGTGTGATTTTAATGGCACTTTTACTCATAGCGTAAAAAGAAATTATAATGTATTGTGGTAAATGTTCAAAGTTACTGGTAATATATCACTTAATTGTACACATTCGTTGTAGTACCTTTCGCTTGTTTACCAGAAGTTGTATTAGAGTACTGCTGTAAAACTTTACATGAGGTTTTGTAAATAGACAAAAATTGATTATATGAGGGGACTCATAATCCATGGAATCAGCTGAGCGTTATAATAGTTTAGCACTTAGTAAGCTCAATTTCTTTTTGTTCCCGTAGATGTAAACATTTATTTCCTGTAAAACTGCGTTTCCTTGGTTCGCAGGACATCTCGAAAACGAAATAAGCTATAGAATTGAAATTTCTATGCTAACTCAACAAAGTGTACTATAATTACATGCAAAAATTACAAAAATATTATAAAATATTTTTGCTAGTTTCTTATTTCTTACATATAAGAAGTCTTATTTCACTCTCCTCTCCTAAATTTAAGCTACCAAAAATTAACCAATGAAGTCTAGTGTACTGAGTAAATTTTCAATAACATTTTTCGTGGCTAATAATGACATAATTCAAAAGTAAAGGAATTATAATTATAATGTCAATATACACCATCCAGTTCGGTGTAGCCTATAGACCGAGTTACTTCGAAATAAAAATGCGCATGTTGTAACAGAGAATGTGTTAGGGATTATTCTCATGAAAACCATAGAAGTTATAGCCGTGAGACCTTGAAGGATACCCTAACAGTTAGAGAGACGTGTGGCGAGAAAATCTTTCTAAACCAAAATCGTCTTTAGCAGAATATCGCCTTCCATAAAAGTTAAGCTGGTCGTTGAACCTCTACATCTTGACTAAAAATGGACTACACAGATTCAAGTTTCCATAGACAAATTATAGCGGAATAAACATTTAAAAACAAGCCCCTAAATAGAGTGTTTCATGTAGTAAAATTACAAGGAAAGTGACTTAGAGCTGCAGCATGAAAGCAAAAGACCATCACTGTTTAGAACATTAATATGTATATAATGTCTCCAGCAGATGTGTTGGCCTTTACTCTATGAAATTAAATTAAGAAATACCTCAGTCAATAATTTTATTTACAAAGCATATTCAATGTGAAGGCTGCTAACTATTAGTTGTAATAGTGAAAAAAATCATTTAATTTATATTATATTCTTCTGACTAATGTCGTAATTAAAAGGTATTATTATAAATAACTACATCTTCGTAATTAAGTTATATTTATACGAAAATGTTTCGTATGGAAGAGAAAACTTGGCTAAAATGACATTTCAGAAAACAACTTATCTTAACTTTATCAGAGTAATATTATATCATCTTCCTAAGTTACAGAACCTTTTACTAATTTCAATATACATTTCTATCCTCAGTTTCCAAGAATTGAAGAAGTCGCTAGTAGTTTACCGTCAGTTTTACACCTCGCATTACTGCCTTATGTGTTTAAAATTCAAAGTATACCACTTCCATATGTAAGTGATGCATTAGCTAATAAATGTTCAAAATTATAAATAAAATAAATATTCATTTCAATAATAAAGTGTGCCGTAAAAGTACACAAGATATATAGCTTTGTACATTGAATTTATTTCTATATAAGAGGTATCTTTATAAATAAATATAACGTACCACATGGTTATAAAACACTCTATTCTGGACTTTTAGTAATACGACATCCACTATTAATATCTTTTTGTAAATTGACACTTTGATAATAAGACAATGTTTACTGGACTAATTGTGAGACTAAACATTTTCGGATTAAAGTGAGTTACAACACAAAAACGTTTGAAAAGTAATATCACAGAAGTATCCAATTAACACCTAGTTCCCTTTATTGCTGCAAGGTGTGTAGTACAGCGAAAGTGATACAAACCCCACCCTGAGTGCATGTCAGACTAGGCTATGCTGAGAACATTTAATAGCCAAGTTTGGAGTAAAACATAAATATTAGTATACTAGTGTGTTTTACAAAAAATTATTTACAGGTTTAAAGTTTCTTAGACTAAATTTTGTGAAAATATACAAATTTGAATGTTTGACAACATCGATAACATATACTTGGCTGAAAATGGCTAATTTAGTCTCTCCATATCGTTGGCTGACGGTGATATCACTATCACTTACGTGTATTGCAGGTGAATTATCATAACAATTATCATTTATAACAAAAACGCTTGATATTTTTTTAATTCGTTGTATCTTTTAATACGACCCGCACCAAACTTTTTTTGCTGACAATCAATTTCATTTTTGAAAGAAAGATTTCATCACTTTATACGGAACTCAAGGCTGATTGCTTATACTCGTAAATGTTTGGCCACTAGACTAGAAAATAAGTACAAATACATCTTTTGGTTGGGTATATAATTGTAAAAGAACGTAACTTGAGTAAGATAATTTATGGACTCTTATTAAAGAAACACCTTTTATGTCCCGCACAGAAGTACACATAGAAATTTCTTATATCCATGGAAACAACGGTAGAAAGTTTTAGTAAATTTAAATGTTTTTAATTGCTCAGTATTATATTCAACATTAACTCTAATCACAGTACCTCGGAGAACCACCGAACAAGGAACACGATGTAAGGCACAGAGATTTTCGGTTAAATTTGCGCTTTGGTCGGTTTTTAATTCTCCTTGTACTATAGAACAATATAAAAAAGCTGTGACTTAATGTCGCTAGGAGCCAGCACCTAATAGCAATAATTACATTGAACGTTTGCCAGTCAAAATAGTAAGTAATAATGCCACTAAAGACCGTAAACTGTTGTAATATTGATTATTTGAACATGCCTGTGGCGGACGGTTTGAAACCGTCAGTACTCTTTTGTAATCACTTTCAGCTACTTCTCAACAGGTTAAATATATTTGTTTCATTTAGAAGTCAGGTAATTACAAACTTTCATTATGACAATTAAATATTTAAAATCACATAATAAACGGCAGACATTACAAAGTCCCTTAATGAAGAGTTGCGCTAAATTTATAAATGAAACGTTGACTTATTGTAAATAAAGCAATATTTAGTGTAAATTGTAAGTTTTAAGATTTGAGTTTACAACCTAAATAAATATAAATAAATCTACGATTACATTTATTTATATTTATTTACTGACACACGTCATGAGAGGCATTTTAATTTTTTCGATAAATTCAATAATGTAGATTAAAAAGGGCTTGGAACTCACACCACGCTAGTATGGAGAAGAACGATCAGAAACAAGAGCTTTACTTATCCAAAAGCTTGGTAAGGACCTGGACTCTTTTCTTAGCTCAATTTCAAGTTCAAAATCGTTTCACACACAGGACCTGGAAGATTTACACCAGTAGTAAATTGGCGAAGGCCAGGATCAAGATACGGACTTATGGATGAGTTACTTTCTGCAATTGCAATTCAAAGTTGTTTTATCTATTCTCCTTATCCAAAGTAGTTTAAATCCTAGTTTTAGGGATTAAAGATCGCAGAAAAAAACATTGAGACAATTTCTATTTAGTTATAACGCGTTTAAAATTAACAGGATTTTAATAATGAGGAAGATTATCTTGATCATCAAATAACTTTCGTATATTGTGAGAGCTAAAAAAAGAACATCATATTTATGGTTTTAAATCCTTTCAATACTCTACGTGTATATAAAGAATCAGTTTACATTTTAAGTTACTCATATTGTCCAAATGATATAATATCCGTTCATACATATTCTGATAAAAAGTGTAAAGATTACTTGGGGAAATATCTAGTGAAATACGTCTGAGAGATATCACTCAAGCATTTTATAGTGGTGCAGTATTGAAAATAATTGGAAATTATTGAATGCTATTTGAATTACGAATAAAATGTATAACTTAATTACATTTAATTGTTTACACTCAATCAAATAATATCAAAATTATACATATTTGAGGAGAAATATGGTCTGTAATTGTTGATTTAACCAATTAGTTAATTAAATTATCACCAGAGGTCTGAATGTACCATTACAAATATTCCGAATGAAATTAAATTTCGCCTTTTCGTTTCTATCGTAGTACAAATAATTGCATTTCATAATGTTGTAACATATGTTGTAGTTATTAAACATATACTTTTGGAAACTAAAGTACAATTTTTTGAAAATTATGTAGCCTTAAAAAATTCTTTTTTTTATGAATATTAAATTTTTCCCTGTTTTTTTTTTTTTCCCTATTAGTTAAAAATAAACAGATACTTAAAAAATAAATAGTTTATTTAGTAAATATAGTATTTAGTAAAAAATATTTTGTTATCGCCGTCTATGACAATATTTACGAAAATAATAAATGTTACTGATTTTGTAAACGTAATATTATTGTACAAATTTTATTTGGGATAGTTGTGTATTCCTGAGAATATGGAATTAAAAGTTATTTTATAATAGGTAACTTCACTTATATACAAAATCTCTACCTTGGTTTGTGTATATTTGATTTTATAACAGTAAAACTCACCCCAGGCCTCCTAGTTGCTCGCTTTCCAATTTGGAAGTGAAAAGAAAACCGTACTTGCTAATAACTAATTTATTGGTGATAAAACTGTTGTTTGCCCGTTAGTTTGCCAATTGATGTAAAACACATGCATGACGTAAAACGTCTCGCCACAGGAAGGCTGGCAAACACAGAGACAATATATTTACAGAAAACTTATTTACATCGACGACCTAAAGTCCAAGGTTAGGTTTTCCAGGAAGTGAAAAGTAACTTTGCCAATGATTTACAACGCAAGCATGACAAGTAAAGGCTCGCCACGGTGAGACCGGCAAACACAGAGACCATAATATAATACTTATTTTCATCGACGGGGAGTGTTGTTCGGGCATGCTCCTTAGCTTACTGCTAGAGTCAATCTCCAAGGAGGGATTTTGTTTAGGAAGGCCCCTTAGCCTACTGCCAGTGTCAGTCTGGACGGGGAGTTTTGTTCGGGCAGGCTCCTTAGCTTACTGCTAGAGTCAATCTCCAACGAGGGATTTTGTTTGGCAGGTCCCTTAGCCTACTGCCAGTGTCAGTCTCGACGGGGACTTTTGTTATGGCAGGCTCCTTAGCTTACTGCTAGAGTCAATCTCCAAAGAGGTATTTTTTTAGGCAGGTCCCCTACCCTACTGCCAGTGTCAATCTTGTTTACTGTCTTGAGTACACGATGTTCCTAGCGTAGGCGACTTCAAACGGATACCCTATCAGAACGCCAAAGGCCACGATGGTTTCTGGGCGTCGAACTCTACTGAGCAGGACGTACAGCTGGCCGTGGGTTAAAACAGTCAGTGCGAAGCTCGACTCCGACAAGATCGATTGTCTGACCTTGGCTCTTGTGACCGGTCATCGAGCATGCCAGATCAATGGACTGACGTCACCGGACAAGTAACGGCGAAATTTAATAAAGAATACTCCAGTCTTATGATCCGTTTTAGATTTAACTTTAAAGACAGTGAGTGCCCTCAAGTCGGAGAGTTAAAATAAATCCCCATTGCCATACAACCTTAAATTACTGTCACTATTGTTGTATTGTTTTTTAATAGGTTTTTTATAATCATGTTAATAATTTACTAATTAATGTTTTTAAGTAATTAAGTTTTTTATCAGATTCAAGATACAATATTTAATAATATTATCATTCACTATAAATTAAGCTTGAAATGACTCATACGATTCTTACACGTCTCAAAAGTTGCAGCTATTTAAAAATGCAGTAGGCTTTAGACCATATAAGAAATTATGAAGAATAAAATAGTTTGGAAACGTTTTATGTGCTGTTTATATAAGAAATTGGAATGAAAATATTGTTTTTTTACATACTCAGGTCTTATTCCCTATATAATAAATGGGAATTGCTTAAATACAAGTACTAGTGGTACTCCATTCATTAAGAAGTTGTATTTTTCTAATGGTAAACTAACTAAATTCTCTCTTATCCCCAATTATAATATTCGTATAGTATTAGTAAACGATACCTATGTTATGTGGGTTATAATTTATTCCACTTTCATTGCTATAAAAAAAACGTCTTCATAATGTTGTATCTTGCATATTAAACTATAGGAATAAAATCATCAAAAGAGTATTAATTTTAAAGCTTAGAATATACACCTCTACGTGTATGGAACGGTACGTTTTAGTGAGACTGGTATATAAATAATAACTATGACTTCTAATGAGGAATTTACGGTGTGTTCCCCATTTTACTCCCATTGACTATGGTTAGCTGTTGCCGATAAAAACATTTTCGTATCTAAAGGTTTATTTTAAATGTGGTAAGCTAAACTGTAGTTACAATAAATAATTTCATGTTTTAAACCCTTTTGATAACCTCCTCATTTTGACCTCTATCAGAACTAGTGAAGATAATGTTTTATCTCTTCATTACAGGAAATTTCACTATAAACTTAAAAAAAATCACTTTGATTATGTGTACAATGAAAATTAGCTCTCACCTCCTGTGGTATGACCAAATAATTAATTCTTTGATCTAATGTTATATACTAAGTCGACATTTACATAATTAACAAGTTTAGAAATAAAAACTGAATAAAGTTAGTCTATTTTAAAAACCTCAAGTTTAACCAGTGACACAGTGATAACGAAGTACTAGTTTACCGTGGTATTTACCAACCCCACTCCGCCACCACTTTGTCACGTGATGCGCTTTTACACGAGGATACTCAGTAACATTCGTGTGTTAATTGTGTTAGAGTAAATTTGACAGGAGTCTTTTTAAGAGAAGAACCCACTTATCAGATTTAAGATGAAGTAATAATAACTATTGAGTAGATATCGTGTAAATTCTCGAAGAAAAATTAAAATTTTGGGGGAAAACCCTTTTAAATTTCCTTTTAAAAAATTTTAAAAATTTAATTTTGGGAAAAAATTTTTTTTTTAAAAATTTTAAACCCCCAAAAGGTTTCTTTTATTTTTTTAAAATTTTGGGGGGAAATTTTAAAAAAAAAAAAGGGTTCTTTTAAGGGGAATACCCCCAATTTTAAAAAAAAAAGTTTTTTTTTTAAAAAGGGTTAAAAATTTAACCCCTTAAAACTCCTTACCCAAAAAATTTTTAAAAATTTTCCCCCAGGGGGAAAAAACCTTTTTAAAAAAAAACCCAAATTACCAAAATTTATTTGGGGGTTAACTTTTTCCCCTTTAAAAAGCTTAAAAAAAAAACCCCCTTTCCCCAATAATTTTTGGGGATTTTTTTTAAAATTTTAAACTTTGGAAAAAAAATTTTTAAAAATTTTTTTTTAAAACCAGGAAAAAAACAAATTTAAAAAAATTTT
Source organism: Homalodisca vitripennis (assembly GCF_021130785.1). NCBI lineage: Eukaryota > Metazoa > Arthropoda > Insecta > Hemiptera > Cicadellidae > Homalodisca > Homalodisca vitripennis. The sequence continues at coordinate 57,542 of NW_025776616.1, read as the reverse complement.
TTTTGAATTTTGGTTTTTTTTTTAAAAAAAATTTTTTTCTTTTTTTTAAAAAAAATTTTTTTTTTTTTTTTTTTTTTTGACTTTTTGGGGTTTTTTATAAAAAAAAATTTTTTTTACAAAAAATTTATTTTAAATTTTAAAAACTTATTCAAAAAAATTTTTTTTTAAAACCCCCCTTTTTTTTAAACCCCCTCCCCAAAAAATTTTTTGCCCCCCCCAAAAAACCCCAAAATTTAAAAAATAATTTTTTTTCCCCAAAATTTTAAAAATTTACTTAATAAACTTAAAAAAAAAAAATTTTTAAATTTTACAAAAAAAATTTAATTTTCCCCCCCCTTTTAAAAAAAACCCAAAAATTTTTTTTTTGCCCCCTTTATTTTATAAAAAAAGTAAAAAAAAAAAAACCCCAAAAAAAAAAAGTTTAAAAAAAAAACAAAAAAATTTAACCAAAAAAAACCCAAAAAAAAAAAAAAACCCCCTCCCCCCCCAAAAAAAAAAAAAAAAAACCCAAAAAAAACCCAAAAAAAACCCCCCCCCCAAAAAAAAAAAAAATTCCCCCCCCAAAAAAAAAACCCCCCCCCCCAAAAAAAAAAAAAAAACCCGGGAAAAAAAAAAAAAAACAAAAAAACCCCAAAAAAATTTTAAAATAAAAAAAAGAAAAAAAAACCCCAAAAACCCCCCCAACCCCCCCCCCAAAAAAAAAGAAAAAAGGGCCAAAAAAAAAAACCCCCCAAAAAAGGGGAAAAAAAAAAACCCCCCAAAAAAAGCCCAAAAAAAAAAAATTCCCCCAAAAAACCCCCAAAAAATTTTTTAAAAAAAAAAAAAAACCCCCCCAAAACCCCCCCAAAAAAAAAAAAAAAAAACCCCCCCTTTTAAAAAAAAAAAAATTTCCCCCCCCCCCAAAAAAAAAAAACCCCCCCCCCCAAAAAAAACCCCCCCCCCAAATTTTTAAAAAAAAATTTTTTCACCCCCAAAGCCCCCCAAAAAACCAAAAAACCCCCCAAAAAAAACCAAAAACCCCCCCCAAAAACCCCCCCCCAAAAAAAAACCAAAAAAAAAAAAAAAAAAAAAAAATTTAAAAAAAGGAAGACAAATTTTCCCCCCCAAAAAAAAAAAAAAAAAAAAACCCAAAAAACCCCAAAAAAATTTCCCAAAAAAAAACAAAAAAAAAAAACCTGGGAAAAACCCCCAAAAAAAACCCCCCCAAAAAACCAAAAAATTTTTTCCCCCAAAAAAAAAAAACGGGCCCCCAAAAAAAATTTTAAAACCCAAAAAAAAAATTTTAAAAAAAGGGGGGTTTTTGGGTTTTAAAAAAAAGCCCCCCCAAAACTAAAAAAAAAGGGGCGCTTTAAAAAAAAAAAAAAACCCCCCCCCCCAAACCCCCCCCAAGAAAAAAAAAAAAAAGGGAAAAAAAAAAAAACCATAAAAAAAAAAAAAAATCCTAATTTTGCCCAAAAAAACCCTTCCAAAAAGGGCCCCAAAAATTTTAAAAAACCCCCCCAAAAAAAAAATGATATCCCCCCCCAAAAACCAAAAAAAAAAAAAAAAAAAGGGCTTTTTTTAAAAAAAAAAAAAAAAAAAACCCCCCAAAAAACCCAAAAAAACCCCTTTTCCCCCCCCCAAACTTAAAAAAAAATTTTTAAAAAAATTTTTTTAAAACCCCCCCAAAAAATTCCCCCCAAAAAAAACCCCCCCAAAAAAGTGGTTTTTCCCCCGTTGGGAAGTTAAAACCCCCCCAAAAAAAAAAGGGAAAAAATCGCAGCAAGCCGTAGAACCCCCAGGGGGAATAAGATGTTTTTTGGGGGGGAAAAAGCCCCCCCCAGGGGGGGGACCAAAAATAAATAAGTTTCCAAAATTTAAAATTTTTTTAAAATTAAAAATAAAAGTTTTTGCTCTTACTATATCTTGCCACTCAAAGCTGTTTACACCGTTCTTTTAGTGGCAATTTAATCACAGCACCAACCTCTAGAAAACCTCACGTGTATTAAAAACACATTTTTATATTTTTTGATCATTAAGTTTGGAATAGATTCTTGTTTTTTGAAGAAAATATCATTCATAAACGATATTTATTCCCTGGTTCTGATTGATGATGTTGATATAAACTTGTGTTTTGGGCTGATTTAATACTTTCGAAAGATTAGCTTATACAAGGAGTTAATAGGGACTGTTTTTAAATAGTTAATAAAAAAATCAGTACTTATAATAAAATAAGCATTTTGCTACTTATGTCTAACAGCTATCTTTCAAAAATTGTAATAAGCTAAATATAGAGAGTTTAATTCATTTCGTATATTCTAGCTGGACTAACATTAAAATCCTAACTAAAATTAATGTTAAAATTGATTAAATTTGGTGTGTTCATAAATAGTTATAGACAACTGTTTGAAAAAAAATCGTTTAATCTAAATTCATTATTATATACACGCGTTATTACTTCAAGATCCTAAAACATTACTATTTAATAACTTAGTCTCGTTGATTTTTAAAGTAGATCAATGATTGGGGAGTGCCAATGCCCGATTGGTCTAAGACGTTGGACTTTGAGGTTGAGTTAGAAATCAGGAAAATGAAATATCTTCCGGTGTTTATTATTAATCTTAGGAGTGTTTAATTTTAGGAGCCATTGAAAAAAGACATATTTATGAAGTATCTGATGTTCAATAGGAAATTGTGTGCAGAGCCATGGGTAAGGGGTGACTGACATATAACCTTCGATAATATCTAGAGGCGTTCTTGTCTGAATGTCAAAATGTTATGTGGAATTGGCTTTCTAATTAATAGTGTGTTAAGAGTATTGTTTTGAATTCTAGCTTTTTCTATCCATACATAGTCTCATTTGCCTTTTTATTTTTATATAATGAGAATAAAATATTGGTTGAGCTATTTGATAGTTGTATACAAAACTATTGGAATACATTAGTCACAGTATATATTACTTAATCGCAATAAACAAGATTATTTACAATTTCTTAATTATTGCAAAACCTTTTTAGCTTTTATGGTATTCCTAAAATTAAATGAGTTCTATCTTGTCAAGTCATGTGTGGAATACAGAATTTTTAAATTGATTACTTTTATGTTTAGTGTTTTAAAAAAGTAATGTATACAAAATGTTACAGTAAATTTATGACCCGTAAATTATTTATTATCAAAACTATTTATTGTCTATTATTTTATTATCTATCCTAGAGTCAAGAGTAGCTGAATACTCTAAATTTAAAATATATCAAAGTTTTATTATATAGTGTATACATGTAGTTAAAGCCTTTACGTTCTGTGCGGGACTATAATTCAAAGGTCTCATCAAGCCCAAACAATGTGTAGAATAGCTTCCTTACATTTAAACTCGGTTATAGTTCTAATAAGTAATACCGCATCTATATTTAAATATGTGTCATAGTTTATCTTTTTATTTTCAAAATAACTAAAATTTGACAGTCGCAAAACGTATGTATATTAATAAAATCATAAATTGTTAAAGTACAGGAATGTAATAGATGTCAAATATTTTATGAGGATAGAAATTAAATTAAAACCAACGCGACAACCCTACTAGTGTTATTAATAGTCATGACGTCAGCAATATAAGGGACAGGTGTAACGTAAGCAGCAGTTTACACAAAATATTATTTTATATCCATGGAAACAAAATGGCATTTATAAATTTAATGTTTTTAAATCATTCTAAAGTGATATTTCGATGCATTTTTCAAACTTCGCTCAATTGACAGTTAGTCACAGAAATAGCACCGGGAACACGATGTGATTGACAGAAGAAGAACGAGGACCAGGACTTACAAGGATGAGTTACTTTAATTCAATATAAATCACAGATTTACTCACTATTTTCTCGTCACATAAAGCTGTTTACATCCTAGTTTAGCGAGTATTATTTACAGAACAAAACAACAGAATAGTTCATATGAGTGCTAACAAGTACTAATTAAATAAATATACTTATTACACTTCATTGTTATGTTTTGTGTAAAAGCTTCTAGTTTGTGTTTGGTGCTATGTATAATCCACTTAGTACCAAAATAGTAAAAGGAGAATCAGTTTACAATATTTCATACCAATCGGACACTAACATATATTGGAAGTATTCGCGTAGTTTTATCAAAGTATATATATATATATATATATATTTATATATATATATATATATTATATATATAATATATATATATAGCTGTTGATGAGAAACATTTCCTTACTTGTGTTTTCAAGCAATCTTTCTAGCATTGATAGTAAGCAGGGATAATAGTAATGAGTTGAAAATAGTCAATGCTTTTTATTTAAGATTATAACAAGAGTAACTATTTTTTGTTTAACTGTTTTAGTTTAATAATTTAAAAAAAAAACTCTGTGCCAAAACAATTGTGACATAAAAAAATATGTTCTAGAAGTTTTAACTCGTTCTATTAGTTACTGAAATTCACACCAGAGCTCTCTTTCACAGTACAAAGAATTAATGACGGGACCAAACTAAAATTATACATTATTAAGAGTGCCTATTTAGATTCCAATACTATCTTTAAATATTACAATTTCTCTTTGTAAATGATAATGATTTAATTCCTGTTTTTATAAAGAGATAGAATAAGTCATTTTGGAGAATAAAGCGTCAGCTAAACTTAAAAATCGGACAGTGCACCCTGCCTGAGTGAATGATTGCCTGAACAACCCTAGCACACGTCTTCGATAGAAAATTCGAGTTATACAACTGCATCAGTACATATTTCATCCAGACTCCAAAAGGTAGAGCTCCTGAGTAGCACACAAAATACACTCCAAGAAAAAGGTTGCACTTAAAAAAAGTCTCGTATCAAACAATGATGATCGTAATCTACGTGTATGACGTTTAAGGAATGGTCCATTTTGAGTTTTTACCGCATGAAAAACTGTCAAACCCAGTCTTTTATCTGGAGGTGCTTGAGACCTAAACCGCCGGATCGCCAGCCTCAACCATGAAAATGCCCCACACGGCCTTCGTCGTCACCAACTACCTCACCTAGAAAGAAGACCCCGTAGAGCCCCAGCCTCCTTACGGCTCTAACATAGCTCCGTGTTATTTTTTTTCCGCCCGACTGAAAAAATAGCTGAACGGATAGCAATGGGAGATGGTGGGAAACATCCTAGCTGAAGCTATAAGGCTCCTGAGAGGCATTCCAGTCGAGGAGTTCCAGGGTGCTTTCCAAGCGCGGCAGAATTGTCTACGCAGGTTTATTGATGAAAAAGGAGAATATGATTAAGTATTTTGTTCATTTGTACCAAATCGCATGATTAAATCTTTTTTGTTTTTTAGAAAATGCACATTACTTTCATAACGCACTTTGTGTCCTCATGTCTCATCAGAGTGCACAACTGAGTGCACTACTCTGTTGACTGACACGATCCAAAAGCACAATGGAGACTACCTAGTCTTCCATAACACGGATATGGTGGGAAGCGCTGATTCAAGGTGTATGTTGAGTTTAGCTCCAATTCAACTTCCTCTTAGTGCAGCGTATACAATCTGATGCTCTTGCAGACTTCTTACATCTCGATTTATGTTCGTGTAAAGGAAAAAAAAATATAGTCGGCGATGAAAAACGAAAAAAGTTAAAACGAAACCCCCGCATCGTTTGACACATTCACTGCCTTCCTCACTGAACCACCCTTCTCACCATACCTGTGTAATGTTTGGAGATTTTCTTGCACGTAAAATTTGCTCTTGTGGAGCATGGTTTATTTCAGTTTGATGCACGTAATAGGAAGGTAAAACTGGAGCTAAACTCAACACTCAGATAGAAGCAGCTCTTCCAACCATTAGTTTGCGTTACTGTATTTGATATTAGTGCATGGGAATCAAACGGATCTGACTGAGAGTTAGCAAATATTTTAGGCTGTTGTATAATCACGTATAATCGTGATAGAAACATTTAAAAATACATTAATTAAGACATTGTTACTAAAACTGTAAAACTATTATTTGAAATTTCACTGACACTTTTATTCATAGAGTAAAACAAATTATGATATGAGATAATGAGATTTATTCCGAAAAAATATAAACTTTACAAACAAGATTATTAAGGAATATAATCTAACTACATTAACAAGTTGCGTGGTTAGATAAAACTAAACAATAAAACAAGGAGAGGTCTGATAAAAGTCCGGTTTTCTCTGAAAAGGACTTGATGTGCTAAAATTAACGTTAAAATAAAAATACATTAACGTTAATAAGAGCACAACTTAATCAATCAATTTAAACTCTAGTCAATCTTATTCTTACATACAATGTTTAAATATACATAAAAGACTTTTTATATTGAAGACTTTAAATCATATATTTAAAAAATACAATTTATATAATGGCAATATTATCTTAAACATTTTAGACTAATGGAAAATAATATTAAGATTCTACAAAATGTTTTGTTATATTGGTTACTTAATTATAGAGAATACAATAAAATAAAATAATTGTCTATAAAGGGGATGAATTTTAGTTTGCATAGGAGAAAAAGAAAGAATTCAGTTGTGTATAATATCTATCTGTTACAGTTTGAATAAATAACCAATTAGTTATAGCATTACAAAAAGAATTTAAAACAAGAAATCTAAAACAGGAATTAATAAAAAAATAATGGTTTAGAATGTTGACATAAAACTTAATTACCTTCAAAAGATTATTAAAAATGATTAATAATCTATACTTTGTGGATTAATAGCCTCAAAATATGAATTTAATTTTGAAAAGGTATGAATCTGAAAGTTCCTCTTCTGGATTTCCGACATAATTACCTGCAGGCTACTATAACAGTTTATTAGTATTTACAAGCAAAACGTTTAGTTATTAAAGTATTTATCTATTGACTTTAGGTTTTTTAGTCTAAATACAAATTTAAACAAATTTAATATTTTGTCCAGTAAGGGCACACGGTTGGTTTACAGTTTAAAATAGACTTGTATATGTACTTAAATGATAGTACCTAAAGTGTAATTTGATAATAAGATAACAAGCGATCTGTTTAATGCCTGTTGTAGTCGTGACGTCAGCAATATAAGAGACTGGTGAAACTGAAGCAGCAATTTACATAAAAATATTATTTTATATCCATGGAAACAACATATCATTTGTATAGTTTAATGTTTTAAAATAATCCTAAAGTGTTATGTCGCTGCATAATTTTTAAAACTTCGTTTCAATTCACAACTAACCTCGGAAAGTAGCACCAGGAACATTATGTGATGGTTTAGAAGCAGGTCAGGACCAGGACTTATATGGATGAGTTACTTTCAATATAAATCATAGTTTTACTCACTATTTCTCGATACACAAAGCAGTTTACATTGTGTTTTAGCGATTGTTGCAAGCGAGTGCTGAACAGCACAAAAACACTAGAACAAGTTCTTTTGTAGTGCTAATAGAAGTACAAACTAATTATAGTCAATAAAATACAATGTTATGTATTGTGTAAAAACTATTAAAGTATACATTTTACCAGTTTCTTCTTATTGGATACTAAATGCTTAATATATGATCAAACACTCCAATAAATTACAAATTTTTATTTTTGTGATGCCTTTCGTGCTCAATAAACACATCGTCAGATCCACATAACTGTAATACTCGTAATAATAAAATAATAATAAATTGTCATTTATAAGGAGTGTTTGATCATATACTAATTCATGTTTGGTGCTGTGTATAATCCTCTCAGTACCCAAAAGAGGGTCAGGGAGAATATGGTTTACATTAATCCGTTTACTACTAACAGTACTAAAAATATTATTGGAGGTTTTTCACCGTAGTTTTATCAAAAATAGATGTATCTGTTTATGAGAAACATTTTTCTAACTTGTGCTTCACAGCAATCTAGCATTTCTAGTAAGAAAGATAAATCGTAATTACTTGGAATTAATCAGTACTTTTCGTTTAATATATAAAAAAGGTAACCAATTTTAGTTGTGATAACATAATAATTTAAAAATTATGCCAAAAATTGTGACATAAAATATGTTCTAAAAGTTTTAACTCATTGTATTAGTCACTGACGATCACGCAAGATCTCTCTTTCACAGTACAAGAGGTAATAACGGGTAAAGTAAAATTATGCAGTATTAGGAATGCCTGATTAGATTATAATACATTTAAATATTAAAATTCCTCTTTGGAACTGATATTAATGAAATTTCTGTTTCATGATCAAATATAATATATCGTTTTGGAGAATATGTCAGCTAAACTTCTAAATCGACTGTGCACCCTGCCGGAGGTGAACCATTGCCTGAATAACCCTAGCACACATCTTCAATAGAAATATGAGTTATACAACTGCATCAGTTGTAATCCTCTCCCAAACACAAAAAAAAGTGCACATGAGCAAGTCTCGTATCAAAACAATGCTGTTTGTCTTCTTTGACGATCAAGGCATCGTCCATTTTCGAGTTTGTACCGCAAGGAAAAGCTTTCAACGCAGCCTTTTATCTGGAGGCGCTTGAGACTGAAACGCCGGATCGCCCGCGTCTGGCCTGGCATTAGTCATATTCAAGCTTTACCACGAAAATGCCAAGCCACAAGGCATTCGTAATTGCCAACTACCCTACTCTGAACAAGACACTCGTGGTGCCCCAATCTAATTACAGCCCTGACATAGCTCCGTGTGATATTTTAGTTCCACTGGCTGAAGAGAGAGCTGAAGGGAAAGCAAAGGAATTCAGTGGGAAAATTCCAAGCTTAAGTTATAAGAGTACTGAGAGGCGTTCGAGTCGTGGAGTTCCAGGGTGCTTTCCAAGCGTGGCAGAATTATCTACGCAGGTGTGTGTTGATGCAGGAGTAGACTATCTTGAAGTATTTTCACTATTTCTATTAATCGTATGAATAAATAATGTTTTTCCTGAAAATGGTCATTACTTTCATAATGCACCCAGTATCTTCATGTCTCATCAGGTGCACAACTGAGTGCATACGATGTTGACTGACAAGATCCAAAAGCACGGTGGAGCTACCTCAGTCTTCCATAAACGCAGATAGGGTGGGATGGGCTGATTCAATGTGTATGTTGAGTTTAGTTCCAGTTCACCTTCCTCTTAATGCACCGTCTAAAACCTGATGCTGTTGCAAACTCGAGTCATGTTTCGTCTAAAGGTATCCAAAAATAATCGGCGTTGAAAACGAAAAAAAGTTAAAACAGAACCCCTGCATTGCTTTGACACGTTCACAACATTGACTGCCTTCCTCACTCAACCATCCCTTCTCACCTTACCTGTGGAATGTTTGGAAGATTTTCTTGCACGTAAGAATTGTTTGTGTGTGTAGGACGGTTTATTTAACTTCCTTGTTGTAAGAGGGAAGGTAAACTGGAACCAAAACTCAAAAACTCATAGAATCAACTCTTCCAACAATAGCTGCGTTACTGTGTTTGATATTAGTTCATGGCAATCAAACGAATTGGCTGAGCGTTTGCAAATATTTTTTGTTCTTACATGCATGCAACCTTGACAAAAAAGATAAAACAGGTGAAATAATAAACATGTCAAACAAACTGTCTACTAACTATGATGTGTGATTTTATTGACACTTTTATTCATAGAGTAAAAATAATGTATTGTGGTCAATGTTTAAAGTTACTGGTAATATATCACTTAATTGCACACATTCGTTGTAGTACCTTCGCTTGTTTACCACAAACTTTATTAGAGTACTGTTGTAAAACCTTGCATGAGGTTTCTACATAGACAAAAATAAATTATGTGATGGTACTCTCCAACCATGGAATTAGGTTAAGCGTCATCATAGAAGCCTAGCACTTAGTAAGCTCACGATTTCTTCTTTTGGTCACCGTAGATCTAAACATTTCTTTCATGTATGATTGTATTTTTAAGTGTCAACAAGATATCTCGAAAATGAATCGAGCTATAGAGTTCAAATATAGCATGAAAAACTCAGCGAAGCTTATTAAATAACACGTAACAACTGTTAATAATATTATAAAATATTGTTGCTTATTTGTTTTATTTAAGGAGTCTGACTTTACACTCCTCTCCCAAAGTTTTAAGGTAAATGAACAACAAATGAAGTCTACAGAGTATAGTGTCAATTTCCAATACATTTCTTTCGTTGCTAGTATTGTAATATTTAAAAACTTAAAGGATTTGTTAGTCTGATGCCAATAACCCTATAAAACTCATCCAGTGTGGTATATAAGATCGAGTTACTGCGAAAACGAAAATGCTCCTGTTGTAACACGGATTGTGTTAGGGATTATTTCTATTAAAACAACAGAAGCTAAAGCCACGAGCCTTGAATGTTTTCTCGCCTTAGGCTGACAACAATAGAAAACTCCCTAGACCCAGGTCAGATGGGTAAACGGAACAGACAGGACAAAAACGAACTGTAAATCATTCATGACCTTGGAGGATGCGCCCTAACACAAAAGAGAGACGGGTGGTGTGAAAGAAAGATCCTTCTATAACCTAACTCGTATTTCTCTGAATTATCGCATTCCTTACAAATTAAGCAGAACTCCAAATCTCAACTAAGATCGGCCTACACAGATCCAAAGGTCCACTGACGAATCATAGAGGAGTTAAGTTTTAACGAAAGCCCCTAAATAAATTGTGTAATGTATTAAATTTACATTGAAGGTGACTTAGGACCGCAACGTGAAACCATAAGACCACGATCAGTTTCAGAATATAGATATGTGTACATTCTCTCCCGTAGATATTTTGCTGCTTTCTTTTAAAATGTACTTAAAAAGAATCTCAGTTAAAGATTTTCTTCATAAAAGCGAATTTAATGTCAAGTTCAATACCTAAAAGCTGCAATAGAGTTGAAAAGCAATCAATTTATATTATTATATTCTTCTCATTAATATTATATCCAATAGAAAATATTATATAGCTTATAATTATATCTTCCGTAATTAAGGTATATTTCTGCGAATAGGTTTTCTATGCAAGCGAAAAACCTGGCCAAACGTGATATTAATAAAAAAATTTTCTTAGCTTTCCGAGTAATGTCCTATCATCTTCCTAAGTTAAAAATCGTTTAATAATTACAATGCAAGGTTCCTATCTCGGTATCCAAGAACTGACGGAGAAGCCAGTAATTTAACGTCTGTGTTACACCCTGAATTACTAGAAAGTAATAAAATTACTAGATGTTTAAAATGACATTACTCTACATACGTAAGTGATATATTACCTATAAATATTTAAAGCTATACATATAATAAGTATTTATTTGAATTATAACAAAGTGTGTAATTACAGAACATAAGATGTATAGATTTGTATATTGAATTCATTTTTATATTTAGATCCTTTTTTAAGTCAATGTAAGGTACTATGTAGTTATAATGTATACCTTTTTTGCACCATTTAACAATACGATATCCAGTACTATTTTTTTAATTTGTTATTAAAATCGGTATAAACACGATTTTCTGTTCTAAATGTAAGATTAAAAGCCCTTATTCGGATTGAATGTGAATTGCAATACAAAATACACGTAAAAGATGTAATGTAATATAAGTGTCCAAATCATCCACTAGTTACCTTTGTTGTTGCAGGCCTGTGTAGTACTAAGTAATTGATATAAACCCTTAGTTTTATGTCAGACTAGGGCACGCTGAGAACGAATAATGGCCAATGTTGAAGTAAAACATACAAATTAATGTACGAGTGTATCTTACAAAGAATAATTTATGGGTTTAAAGTGCCATAGATTACCCTTTCTAAATATATGAAAACTGCAATATTTGACAATATCTCTAAATAAACACTTGGCTGAAAATGGCTAATTTGGTATTTCATTTAATCTAAAGTATTAAAAAGAATTCATGTTGATTATTTAGTCTCTACTTTATCAAAACTATCATGTATCTAAACTGCAATAATCTTTATGTAAACATTGATCTATATCTGTTTAATGTAGATTTTAACATAATAATTCTGCTCTTGATGATTTTATTTCTTATTCAAGCTACTCCATAAACACTTCATGATCTATATTAGTCCTATTCAATTGATCTTACATGTAAGTTTGAATTATATAAGAATTGAAATATTTCAACGTCAAATAAAGGTTTACTATAAGTTAAAAGATATTAACTTTCTGTTGTATAGTAAAAAGTACTTGTCTAATGCTTTAACCTGTTGAGGACGTACTAACAAGTATAGCCTAAAACCCACTTAGGGTCTAGTAGAGTAAACAAAATTATCATTAATGGCATCCAGGGAGGTAAAAGCTGTAATCATTTAAAATTATAAACAGAGTTATTTAAAGGTTAAAATAATACGTTATTTGCAGAATTTTTAGAATTTTGCTAAAGTATAAATTTTTAACACGCAAATTCACAACCAGTGCACTCAAAAGCAGTTTCTTCTCTTTCTTTTATACTCACTTATTCGAAAGTGGTTTTGATTGCACGTACCTCAATAAGATAGCCTTACCCAAGGTAATCACTCGTTTTTACTGCAGTATTCACAAAAATGTCATATTCTCTCCAGTTTAATAACTGTGTGAATACCAAAATAAGGTTTTGGTGTATACAGATTACTGGAAACATAGGTGGCAGAGTTTTGGAGCCAGCACCTCACACCAATAATTACAATGAAAATTTTCCAGTCAACCTTGAATAGCCGTAATATTAATTATTTTAACGAACCTGTGGTGACGGTTAAAATCGTTATTACTCTTTTGGGGTCAGACGGCTATAACCGTCCGGTACTCTTTTGGAATATTTTTCAACTAAACCGCAACAGGTTAAATATATTTTACTACATTTAGCAGTCAAGTAATTACAATCTTTCATAATGCCAATTAAATATTTACAATACTGCTAAATCACGTAATTAACAGGCAGACAGTAAAAAGTCCCTTAATGAAGAGTTGACGATAAATTTAAAAGATGGAACGTTGACTTCTTGGAAACGAAGCAACATTTAGCGTAAATTGTAACTTTTTAAATGTTGAGTTTAGCACTTATTAAAAAAACTATAATTCAACGAACATGATTTTTTTATCTGAGTATAGAAGGTTACACAAAAAAGCATTTACATTTTAAAAGCATTTTCCTTATAAATTTAAATAGTGCCTTCTATTTATTACATTTATTTTCTTTTTTATTAACCTTAGCACACTTTGTACCAATGTAGCTCAGAAAAAGGTTTATCTTACTGCATAAAAAATGGTTAATTAGATTTGCTTCTTCTTTAATAATTTAGACTACTAATGTAATTTGTTATTGCTGTTCTTAGTTACACAACATAACATTAAACATGATAAGTAACTATCGCTTTTACTCTTGAATAATACAATTAATGAGTAACTACAAAATTATAAAAAATTCTGAAATTGCATTAAATTACATGATACGTTAGTAATGAGGATTATATTACCAAACAACATATGCCAGTGTTATTTATACTCGCTAAGTAAATAGGTTGAGCTTGATAGGTTGGAGAAATCGTGTTTACACTAATTAAGTTAGTTTTTGTTTTTAAATAAAAAAGGATTTTTAAAAGTAATTTTTAATCACGTTAAGGTTGTTTGATCTTACAGACGTTGGATTAATGCTTTCTTCTTACATTAAAAGGTGTGTGTTTTGTTGAAGTGGTGTGATACAATTACAATTTATTAGATTTTTTTATATTTAAATTTAAAAGACTACTTACCTATCGTTTTTAAAGAATTGTGCGACTAAAATATATAATAATAAGTATTCCTAGTTATGAAAAAATAACGTATTAATTATAAACGTAAATTAAATTTCAGATTTATTTGCTGTCGTGATCAGTATAATAAGATCGTAACATTTTTTTATTTATATGTTAGAATTTTTATAAAATTCGTTTTAAACATTTTCATTCCGGTAATTTTTAATCCACCAGTGACAGCTTTTTCAACAAAATCTCGATGGAATAATAGATTCTGAAATCATAATTTCATTAGGAATCGTTTCCTGCACTGGTCTATTACAAGGTTACACACCAAGGCTACACCAAGTGTTGCCTATAAGGGTTCGCTGATGTTTCATGAGTAATTTCAAATGCTGCCTATAATTTAACTCTCGAATGATAGCCTTTCGGATATAATTAAGATGACAAACATTATGGCTGACTTGGTGTTTTGAGAATATCAGTGTTCATATGGTTAATACCTTAAAATTGACATCATGTTTGTGTAATTAAAGTTTAATTATTATAAAGACTTCTTCTCATGAGTCGCTGGGGGTCAGTTCATTTCAATAAGTTATCCAGTAAATGTGCAGCCAACCATTCGAGGAGCTGGATAAATATTGACAAATTAGGTCTACTAAATGGTAAAAACACTTCTGAAAATCATGTTTTTGACAAGGTTAGAAATTAATTACAAAGGTTGGAATAATGTGTTTTAATGAAATAGCCTTCTAAACCTACGTATGTATGCCTGTATATTTTCTTAAACGAGGAAGTCAGGAAAATTAAAATTTTTTATTAAAAATATAAATATTTTTAGCCAGAATCTTTTCTAAATCAGAAAGCGTAGGCTTGTAGAAGTCCAACCATACACGTATCGTCTTACTAGCATGGAACCTTAAAATTAGCTAACGCATACTTGTTAAGGATTTGGCGACAACAGTAGGTACAAGGCCTTCTCCAGTAAAACAATTCGGAGTGCATTTACAAATTTGTTTACTTGGATAAAAAGAAAAATTAAAAATACTTAGACTACACGTCAGATAGTTTACACACATTTTTGAGAATGGAACATATTAAAGCCATAAAATTCTGTATAAACATAAAGTCAAAATATTTGTTATTCTTCTGATATAAATGGTAATGTTATGTGAACAATACAATTTAAACCTGAATTATTTACTCTTTACCATGAATCTATAAACTTTAGAAATGTAATAAAACTGTCTATACTGTCTAATAATAAACGAATATTATGTGTGAATTTGTTATAAAACTTATTGTTTGTATGACTTTAGTAGTTCAGTTTTTATAATTATAGTTGAATTGATTACAGAATAGGACTGGGACCGGTGGAGGGGGGCGCGGTCGACGGCTGAGGGCAGCCAATCAGCTTCGAGTAAAACCGCACAGCGTTGCCGTTTTCATATCCGCACGTCAACCCTCAGTCTCAGTCTCTGCCCAGTAACCGATTAGTGCGTTTCACTTTGTAGTCTCGTGTTCTGTGCAACTGTAGTGGTGTTACCGTTGTTTAACAGTCCTTTTCAGCGACTTAGGTGTGACTTAGGCCTACAGTAGTGTATCAAACTATTTTGTACTTTCATAACCTGGTAGTTAATGATTATATTTACATCATGAATGCAGAAAATCAAAACTGTGAATCGTCGTGGGCGTGCGCGCATTCATCTTAAGCGTTTACATTATCAGAACGTAGGACGTGGTGTAACTCTGCGGACTCAAGCCAGAAAACTTGTTTGCACTGCTAAAGAATATTTCCAGCAGGAAAAAAAAACAAACAATGGGCCACTCTTACCCGTTTGCCAAAGTTGTACAACGAACTGCAGCGGCCCTGGGCATAAATAAAAATACCGTTGTAAAAATGTGTTCAGAGAAGAAGAAAAACATTGATGAGGGAGGAAGTGGACAAGTACATACCCCAAACAAAAAGAAACTTTCACGTCAGAAAACGAGTTACAAACCTGGATAATTTGCAAAAAGATTACAATCCGTCGTCATGCTTATGCATACTATAGACGAAAGGAATATCCAATTTAAAAAAAAACTAATTCAATCATTGAAGGATGCCGATTTATTTAACGGCTGCAAATCTTTTCTTTCACTTGTTTTAAAACAACTTGGCTTCAAGTACAAGTCAGTTGGGAAACGGAAAGTACTTTTTGAAAGACCAGATGTAGTTGCACTGGCGCTGTAGGTTTCTTCGTCAAAATGAAGAACTTAAATTTAGATGAAGTAGTCTGGATTGACGAGACATGGGTTAACACAAACCACTCCCCAAACAAACGCTTGGACAGATGACTCTGTTCAAGGTACAATGTCCGTACCTCTCGGTAAAGGTGGAAGAATGATTTTTGCTTCACGCTGGTAGTTCTAAATGGTTATTCCAGCCTTCTAACTTTTTTTCTTCGAAAAAAAAACGAGTGATTACCATGAAGAAATGGGCCACGAAAGGTTTTTTAGGCTGGTTTGTAAACAATCTTCTTCCAAATTTGGAAATTTGGAATTCTATTTCCGCATGCAAATACGACAAAACTATACACTTAAAAATCATATTCTAAATCATTTTTATGAATACTGGTTTAAAATTACATCACAATTATTATCTTACCCAATTGTAATGATATTTAAAATAAAATGTGCAACCAAATATTTATGTCATTATTTAAATCAATATTTACGTGAGTTTGTTTCATTTATGAACACCCAAAACGAAAAGTATGAGAAAAGTTCATACAAGGTCATGAGTGAACTTGATTCATAATTTTGTGTAAATGACCAAAGTCACTCAAAAATATTAACCATAATGAAGAAATTAATAGAACAATAATATAATCAATTGAAGACTCAATAACGGGTCAGTGAAACGCGCGTGGCTAGCAGATCTGCTGTACCCTGTAAACGCCAAGCGACGTCGACGTGGCAACGCCGCTCCCTCTCCTATGCCGAGCGCCAGTCCTATTTTGTAATCAATTCAACTATAGTGTTTATTTTATTTACGTGCATTTTTTAGTAATGTTGCATGGAATATACACTCAACTTGGCTGTTTTGGTTCCAGACTTATGCGTGCTCTGGTATGTTTTATTTACTGTAGCATAGGTTGTAGTCATGCATTAGTATAGTCATTTACCAGAAAAGAGATCAGATTGCATATCGCGAAACGTAGTGTTACTGATTGCATTGTATCACTAAGCGAAGCAAATGTCCATAGAAATCCTGTCCCTTCAAAAATTTTATTAGCTATAAATTCGTCAAGTATAATTAGGAATAATTCTTGGGAGACATTTAAAAGTACACTGTGTTTTTCAGACTACTTCAATCAGATATTTTGTAAAGCCCACGTAAAGTTGTGTAGATGTGGCTGTATAGTATAATGCTATATGATATATTTGTAACTATAGAATGTACGATTACATAATCACCTAACGGGCATTTCCTTCCATTTCAATAACAGACGTGACGTAAGAAAAGACATACCTGCACAGGTACAGATTAAAATAAAATAAGGAAACAGCTGAGTCATGCCCAACAGTACAATATATATAAAATTATTTATTATAAATAGAAACAACAAGATACATTTTGTTCAGTAATTTTTTATAGCTTAGTTTATGTTTGTTTTATTTTGAGCACATCCAGGAAACCCCTCTAGGATACATTATGGCCAGGACCAGGACCAGAACGTACAGATGAGTTACTTTTATTATTGTTTTAGATATCACACCTTCTTTTCCTCGTTTTCTCACATATAAAAGCAGTTTACACATCCTAGTTTTAGTAAACAGAACACAGCAAACGTTACATGAAGTGACAACACTAATACTAGAGTTAATTAAATTCTAATAAGTCTTGTTATTTCATTTATGTTTTGTGTCTAGGTTTATTAAGGTTGTCATATCTTTGTTTTAAAACAGGAAAACATGTGTTGTAGGTTGTTTATAATCCGTTCTGTACCCAAAGAATACAGGAGAATCGTTATGTAATTCTTCATGTTAAAAGAACTAAGCAGTGTGGAATTGGGGCTGTTTTACATACCTGAAAATAAATAAAAAAATTCAACTGAGAATTTAAAAATATTATAGGGTAGTTTTCAAAAGAAAAATATTCTGTAACTTTTACTTTTATGAATTAGTTACAGAGTCGAACACCAGATCTGTTTCTTGTAATAGAGTTGAACCAACAATATCTTACCTGACTGCATTATGGCTTTCATAAATTAAATATTTTTAACTTTAATAGTTTAATAATTTTCTTTTCAGGACAGTACTACAAGACCTTTAGTTTCACATCTAGTGGACACCTGCTGAAGAAAGATTACTAGAATGTGCCTAGCAGACATCTTCTACTGTCTTGGTAGGTATGTATTTAACGACTTCAGCTATATCACGTAAAGGGTTCCTAGTTTGAGTTGTAAGATTGTTTTCTAAATAATCACTGGTTGCTAGATATAAATAAAAATTGCAATAATCTGAGTTTACCGTGTTTATAACTAAACAGTGACGTATTTGTATAATAAATATTTGTTTTATATTTTTAATATGTAACCTTTGAAGTATACTACATTTGCAGATAACGTAATTTAAATATTATAAAGGAAATAAGATTTGAAATCATCGTACGTGTTTTAGTTGTAGACAGAATAACAACTAAAGGTTTATATTGATAAAGTCCCCTAGATATTTCACAAGGAATACTCCTAACATTCAAGAAATTCCTAGGTCGATTCTGATACAGTCGCCGTGGATATCTTAGCTCATTAATACCTAGTATAATAATAATTAGGCTGGTTGGTACCTGAGGATTAAAAATTCTTCAGTTAAAAAAATTTAAAAATAAAAATAAGCAATCGAAAAAGTACACTATTTATTTTGTAGGTTATATCTTAAGTGCACCATGTACCATCATCTACCACGGAACTTTAATCCCTGGTATAAGCAATTTGAAGGCTGATGGCTTTTAATGCTAACTGAATTAGGATTTAAAATATAACATTTATCGCGTTAACTAGTTTTAAACTCAATAATTCAATAATGATAATTTTTCAGATTTGTAGAGAGATATAGTCTGTAATTTTTAATTTATCCAATTAGTTACTGAGATTACCACTAGAGCTCTCTTCCAATTCTACAAGAAATGGGGGGGGGGGGTGGGGGGGGGGTTTCTTTTAAAAGTGGTTTTTAAGGAAAAAACCTTTTAGGGGGGTTTTTTAGTAGAGTAAATATTGAAAATAAATTTTAAATTTTTGAGTGTAATGAAGGGTAACGGAAAGAACAGGCTAAGTCCATTTTGAGTAATTTTAAGGAGAGCGTTTTTAATGTTTAAATGTTAAATAAAAACTTACCAATGGGTAATAACTTTCAAGAAATTTTAATAATTTATGCCTAGTAAAAAGTTGTTTTACATTTCTTTAAATTAAAAAAAAGCGTATTAATTGTATTGTTTATTCCCAAAACTCGTACTTAAAAGTCATAAGGACAAAACAGAACGGCCAAAAAAACAAGTTCCGTCCATGGGGGTTTTCCCGTTTTTTTTACAAACCTGGTAAAATTAAAAAGCCATAAAATAGAAAAATTTATGGTTTTTATTCAAATGAAATAAAGATACAAGGTAAAATCTCTTAGGGGAATCTTAGTTTGATGTCCAGATTATTCATTTTAGGCAAATTCCTAGTTTTTCCCCGAGTTGTGGGACAGAATTTTTTCAAGGCTTGCAAAATCTTGGGGACTTGGCCAATTGGAAACGGTAGAAGACCTGGGAAAAACAAAAAACATGTATTTTATGTCATTAACCTAAAACTATAAGTTTTTAAACTGAAAAAGGAGGTTACGTTGTGTAGGGTTAGGTAGCTCCCCCACCCGGTGCTAAATTTTGTATTAATTTAATTGACATTCAAATGTATTGAAAGTATAATAAAACTAAGTTATAAACCTTATATAATTTGTTAAAAATTTTTGTTTTAGTGGAAATAAATATTGCTTACCTTCATTGAAAAAAATTTGGTAGGTTGAATTCTCCCTTTTTTTTTTCCATGTGGTGGCAAAATCCATTGTTTGGGAATGGATTTTCAAGTTCAAAGCACCATTAAAATTGTTCTGAACTTAACTTCCTTCTTGAGATTTATTTTTAAATACAATTTCTTGACAGGGCGGGTAGCAAAGGGACCCCTTTTTCTTGTAAAAACGGTGTAAGTGTGCAGTCTTGACGAAATGTATCCAATCGTGGCTTCGTGAAAGATAAAGGGTGACGGATTTGTCCGAGTGTTTAAAAAAACCTCGATCCAGTCTGTGGAAGCTCAGTTTCGGTTTTTTGGTTGATTTAAAACCCTAAGTTTTTGTCAGTCTCAAGGTAACTATGTCCTCTCACTGGAAAATTGTGTTTTTAAGTCAAGCGCGCTCAGTATGAACTAAATTGTGGAAAAAAACGTACCAATGTATAATTTTTTGTTCTGTCCCGAACATATCACGAACACTTCCGTTTCCCTTACTCTTTCGGCCAATTCATCGTAAACAAATTTGTGAAGCATTGAACATACGTCATCGTTTCCTTTTTTTTCCCTGAACATTTGGGTGATGAAAAAGACGTTTTTCTACTTGCTAATATATGTGTGAATTTTCAGCCAACGGTTTGTCTTAATATACACAAAAATGGTTAAAAAGTTAGGCTTGAACTGGAATAAACTAGGCTAATGTTGTACTTTGATATTTTAGTTCTTAATTAGAGAACATAGCATACAACATGATAAGTAACTCCACGTCTTTGTAGTTAAATGAGTAACTCCACTTAACTACAAAATCACAAAAAATGAAAAAGAAATAATTTTAATGAATGTGTGATACATTATTACGTGGACTTGGTTAACAACCATCATAGGATCAAGATTTTTATTTAGGAATAAAAAGGTAATACTTAGTAATTTTGTATTTTATATGGCTAAGTAAGTAGTTCCTCTTAATAGTTTTGAGAAATTCTGGTTACACTAATTATGACTTTCTTTTAATTAGAAGACATTTTTTTAAGTAATATTTATAAACACATCAAGGTTGTTTTAAACTTAAATGATTTGGGTTTTTGTTGATATTTATACTTAAAATTAAGCCATATTGTTGAATTAGTGTGGTGACGTTTGTATTACAATATTATTATTTTAAGTATTCTGACCTATCGCGTAACAATTATTATTCTACATTATTGAGTAATATGTATTCTTCCGTTATGAAAAATAAAATATATAACATAAAGTAAAATGTATTTTTAGATTTATTTCCTCTCATGTTTCAGTATATCAAGATCGTTAAATTTTTTCAATTGTGAAGTAGTAACTTTATAGATACTCTGTGCATTTTTGTAATAGAATTACTTATAGTAGATTTAATAAGCAATAGAGTGGACAGTGTTTTCTTCCAAAACAATATATTTAAATATTAGATTAAATCGAGTACCGTAAGCCTCGGATTTGTTCTCTTTTAAATCTTTGATATTCGTTTAAACATTTCCACCCCGGTAATTTTTATTCCGCCAATGAGAGCTTTTCCAACAACATTTAAACATTTTTTAATTGTGTTTCCAGTCTCTTGTATGTCCTAGAAGAATTATGTATGTTTTCTTCGTCCTTAACTATTTCAGATTAGTTGGGTCCTTGTTGTTATTTAGCAACACGTATGAACACACTGGAATATGCCTTTATAATCGTGTTAAATAAAATGGATGGGTTATTATTACAACGTGATAGGTATTGTTTTAGCAACCATCATCCCATATAAAATTGTTTCTTCAGTCTTATAATAGTATAATATCTAAATTAGATATCATGCGTTTTAACCTTTTATGAACATCTCCAAGTACACTGTATAAAAGACTACTTGAATTAGATAAGTTTTATGACCTACATATTTTTTGTAAGTGTATAGTATAGTATAGTATAGTAGATATATATATAGTAAAATTTCTTGTCAACGGTGTCTCTGGGTTGCTTTTCGAAAGAAGCGTGTTAACAATATTTTTACTGCCATAACTTATATCATGCATTGAAAATTTGCCATTACAAAAAAGAGGCCGATTCCCTCTTAAGTCTTCTTACGTCTATTCCGACGGGCCACTAGCCTAGGAGGGAGAACCAATAAATACAAGGTCGATGATACTTACAAGAAGTGCGGTCACACACATATTCTGTATCTGTGGTATGTCTAGCTCAGTTCCAAAGTCTAAAATCTTAGACCGTGCAAGCGATCAGCTCTATCAGTGCTAGTTATTTTTTTAACTTTTTAATACATAGTAGTAAAGCTTAATTGCAACGTTTTTAAGTAACTTTCGTATTCAATATTTGGACAAAAAGAAGGATCGTTGCACGGAAAGTGAAATGGATATACATACAGGCAGAGAGACGTATAGACATACAGACAGAAACAGAAATGAACTGATGAAGATAAACTTGAATATATTGTATTGTTTGTATCCTTTCTACAAAAATACTTCACACCATTAGCTAGTGATTGAAATCTGAAATAGGAAAATCCTATTTGTAATATCATGCAAGCACGTTGTATTCAATAGGTATGAACAGTAAATGGTTCATTGCATTTTAATATAACTATAGAATACTGGACAGAATTTACACATAATTTTGTATTTATAGTCATGAATTAGATACGTGAGAGGACTTAACTTTTCTAAACTCCACCAGTAAGAGGTAAATCACACATTCATTCATTTAAAATGTGAGCTACTAATTTGTAATTGGTAAAAGATTTTTGGAAATATCATTGATTATTTAATTATATTTTAGTCATGCATCCGATAATGAAGTGTGGCTGAATTGAAGATTAGAATCATCTCAAAGCTTTTACTTAACGGAAGCAGTTCACAATAAAAAGATACATTTCCCATACATTTGGTGAAATACTTTACGACCAGTGCGGACCTAGTCAAAGTCATCTTGAAGCCAAAATCGAGTATATAACAGTCCTTATTTTAAAATTCTCTAATATTTGTTTAGTACAACTGATCAATACCTTGTTTTAAATATTTTTATCTTATTAGATTCAACAAATAAAAATGTAAATTCCCGTAACTTGCCTACTATTTATAATATAATAATTAGCCAAAGTACAGGAGGATAATCAATTTCAACCCTGCATTAATTATAGAAAGTTACCTAAACTAGTGTGACGACCTTACTAATGTTAGGACAGAAGTTTTGAACATTGCAGACGTTATGAAAATAGTTTTAGTCTAAATTTAGTCCTTGACAAGCAGGTGTTAATAATTACATACAGATCAACGCAAAATGTTTCCAAAATTAAATTTAATATGGTTTAATCATCACCCTCTAACCTTTTGGGGAGAGTATCGTTAAGGAAAGTTAACATATCGATAAAAAAAATGTTTTGCCCTAAGAAACTTTACGATTTAATTTACATGCACTGTAATGTAGACTACTTGAATTAGATACATCAAAGCGAAAACTTGGAACAAATCTACGCAGGTGTTTTTTAGTTTGTAGATATACTAATTAGCAATAACAAGAAATATGCAATAGTGTCTCTGGATATTGTGGCCAAACAATAATAATTTATCATACACACAATATTTTAAGACAAGTAACAAAATTTGTTTGTCTCTATAGTATGTATGGGTCAGATAACAATAATCAGTTTAATGTTAGTGCACAAGCACGTGAAGGTGAAAACCAAAATGAATAGAAACAAGTGAAACACACCTCAGTATTTATATAAAATATTTGTTGTTTCAATTTCCATAGAAACAACACGTGACATATATTTTGTTGATAAATTGAAGTGTTGTTTACAAAAAGTCCGTTAAACTCACACCACGTTTATTTGGAGTACCAACGAACAGAAACAAGTGAGGTATCCAAAAAGATCGATAATGACCAGGCCTCTTTTCATAGTTCAATTTAAACGTTCAATGTCGTTTCTACACGCAGGACGTGGAAACTTTACACCAGGAAGTACCTATGGCGAAGATCAAGATCAACATAAGGAATTTTAGGCGAGTTACTTTTATTATTTACAATTCAAAGTTTTTTATCTAGTCTTCCTTATTAAAATTAGTTTAAATCCTAGTTTTATGTATTAATAATAACAGGAAAGAATTAGTGAAAAATTTCTATTAAGCTATAACGCGTTTAGAATTAACAGGTTTCACAAGATATCATCTTGATCAACAAATAACTTTCGTTTATTTTGTGGGCAAAAAAAAGAAGCATGAGATTTATGGTTTTAAGTCCTTTCAGTACTCCTAAGTGTACAGAAAAGAATCAGTTTTCCATTCATTTTCCATATATTGTCCAAATGATATAAATAAATATCCAAATTTAATAAATATCTCATAAAAATTTGTAAAGATTACTTGCGGAAATTATTTACTTAAATATGTCTCAAAGATATCACTCAGGCATTTTATAGTAGTGCAATATTGAGAATTAATTTTAAATTAGTGAATTCAGTTGAGTTATAATACAAATATATAATAAATATATTTAATCTTTGCTTTACACTAATTTTTCAAATAATTGATAATTACCGGTATTTGCTTCCCTCTAAGGAATGATATAGTTGCTATAAATGTGCAGTCTACATTAAAAACAGTTTCTATTTAGTTACAACGCATTTACAATTAAAAGGGTTTTTACACTGAGGGAGATTATCTTGACCAAAAAATAACTTTCGTATATTTTTGTGAGCTAAAAAAGAACTTCAGATTTATGTTTTTAAAATCCTTTCAGTACTCTTAGGGTACAGAAAGAATCAGTTTACAATAATAATCTACCCATGGTCCAAGTCCAAGTCGCTGTGGACTGCGGGGGGGTGGATCCCCAACATCTTTCAAGGCCTCTGCCGGTTAGGCTTTTACCTTGTGTCTCGAGGGTCAAAGCCCTAGTAGCTTCCGCTAACTGTCAGTGGGTGAAGTGTCGTGGTGCAGTCGAAGTTGTAGTCGATGTCATCAGTCATCCATGGGAAGACGCAGTTGGGGTACCTCCTGGGCGCGAAGCTCACGGATGTGATCCCACGGTGAGGACTCTGCAGCTTCCTCAAGGCTCGATGTCAGGCTTTCTACGAAGCTCCTGATGGTAGGGACGTTGGACGAAGCCCTGACTACGGTGTTCAAGCTATATAATATCTGTTTTATACATGCCTGATAAACAGTGTAAAGATTACTTGAAGAATTATTTACATAAATATGTCTTAGAGATATCACTCAGGCATTTAATAGCAGTTCAATATTGACGATAACTTTAAATAAGCGAATGATAGTTGACCTTAGGAATAAAATTCATATCTTATTAAACATATAATTGTTTTCAGTCAATAAAATAAAAACTATATTATTCAGATTCGAGGAGACATATGGTCTGTAATTGTTGATGTAACCAATTAGTTACTAAAACCATCACAGAGCTCTGAAGTTAAATTCCACCGACATTCAGAACTAAATTTAATTTCTCCTTTTTCGGAGTAGTATTAACAATTGTGTTTTTTTTTTTTAATTTGTAACATATATTGTAGTTATAAAAACATTTGGTTTCGGAATTTAAAAACACATTTTTAATAAAATGGATCTTTAAAAACATTCCTTTTATATAACATATAAAACGTAAATGAGAGTACCCTTGTTCCCATTAGTTAAGAATAAAACAGATAAAAACTAGTTTATTTGAAAATGTTAATCGGAATTTTTACTACTCGACGAGTTATTGATTATCATCAAGTAATGTCTGATTATTACGGGCAATGTTGCTTAATTACGTAATATCGGTATTTATTATGAAGTCCCTCATAGAAAGGTTGACGCTAAACTTCTAGTCGAAACGTTAAGAGCCTCTTTGGGCATAACAATTTGCAGGAACCAAATGAAATCGCTACTAATGTCTTCATTGAAAAGCAGCAATATTTTTAAAGTTAATTGGGACATTTATATTTTAATTTAAGAACTTTTAACTAATTATAAAAGAGGTGGAAATCTTACAAGCTTAACTATGTTAATATCAACAATTTTGTTTTTTTTCTCGATATCTATTTCACCATTAACGGACAATAATAAATAATAAATTTGATTATTTTTGTAAACGTATTAATTATGTTTCAAAACCTGTTTGGAATATTTTTGTATTGCTGAGAATATGGGAATTAAAAAGTTTATTTCATAATTTATAAAGGTAACTTCACTTAAAATAAACATCAACTCCGGCTTATGTACATTGGATTTTACAATATTACAACACGCCCTAAAGCCTCATACTTGCTTGCTTTCAAATTCTAAGATAAGAGGGAAATAGTAATTGGTTAATTCCGAAATGAGGTTTCCAAATTTTATGCTTACAGTTGTATCCGCTCTTGAGAATTGTGCGTTAAATGTCGTAATTGTTGTTCTAATGCTCAGACTAATAACATATTATGTTGTATAAAAAAATAGGTGATATATTTCGTAGAAAAATTAAGTGGTTTGTTAGGAAAACTTAGTACACAAGGAGATTTTATTGTTAACTAAAGTCCAAGGTAAGGTTTTCCAGGAAGTGAAAAATAACTTTGCCAATGATTTATAACGCAAGCATGACAAGTAAAGGCTCGCCACGGTGAGACCGGCAAACACAGAGACCATAATATAATACTTATTTTCATCGACGGGGAGTTTTGTTCTGGCATTGCTCCTTAGCTTACTGCTAGAGTCAATCTCCAAGGAGGGATTTTGTTTAGGCAGGTCCCTTAGGCCTACTGCCCAGTGTCAGTCTCGACGGGGAGTTTTTGTTCGGGCAGGCTCCTTAGCTTAACTGCTAGAGTCAATCTCCAAGGAGGGATTTGGTTTGGCAGGTCCCTTAGCCTACTGCCAGTGTCAGTCTCTCGACGGGGAGTTTTGGTCGGGCAGGCTCCTTAGCTTACTGCTAGAGTCAATCTCCAAGGAGGGATTTGGTTTGGCAGGTCCCTTAGCCTTCTGCAAAGTGTTCAGTCTCGACGGGGAGTTTTGTTCGGGCAGGCTCCTTAGCTTACTGCTCAGAGTCAATCTCCAAGGAGGGATTTTTGTCTAGGCAGGTCCCTTAGTCTACTGCCAGTGTCAGCCTCGACGAGGGGAGTTTTGTTCGGGCAGGCTCCTTAGCTTACTGCTAGAGTCAATCTTCAAAGAGGGATTTTGTTTTAGGTAGGTCCCCTAGGCCTACTGCCATTGTCAATCTTTTTTACTGTCTTGAGTACACGATGTTCCCAGCGTAGGCGACTTCAACGGAATACCCTATCAGAACGCCAAGGGCCACGATGGTTTCTGGGCGTCGAACTCTACTGAGCAGGACGTACAGCTGGCCGTGGGTAAAACAGTCAGTGCGAAGGTCGACTCCGACCAGATCGATTGTTTGACCCTTGGCTGTTACTACCGGATATTTACAGGAGAATACTCCAATATTTTGGTCCGTCCCTTAGATTTATCTTTAAAGACAGTGCCCTCAAGTAGGAGAGATAAAACCCGTTGCTGTTCAACCTGAAATTATTGTCGGCTATTGTTGTATTATTTTTGTATTTGTTTTTTTATAAACATGTTTTCAAATTTTACTAATTTTTAGCGTTTTATATCAGATTCAAGACACGATATTTATATTCCTACTAAATAATTTGTTATTCGCTTTAATTAAATTTTTAAATGGCTCATACGATTTCTTAAATATCAAAAGGTACAAGCCTTTTATAAATGCACTATGCTGTAGTCTATAAAAACAAATAATTAAGAATTAAATAGTTTGAAAACGTTTATTAAAATGCTGTTTATGTAAAAAATTTTAAGACAATATTGGTTTTTTACATCCTCAGGTCTTATTAGAATAAGATGAGAAAATTGCGATCATTTTACTTATATGAGTCCACTCAGGATGATATTTACTAACTGGTTAGTTCCAATATTGAGTTTTTCACCGTTTTCAGGCAATCCTGAAAACGAGTAGGCCTACGTCATTCCTGTGAGGAGTTTGTTTAGTAGCTCATTGCGCCTAAAACACAATATTCCCACGTTTTCCCGTTTTACTCTCTTTATTGTATCAACAACTATTTATATTGGAATACGTCATTTATCAAATATTATAATAGTTTTATTCGACTCCATACATTGTTCTGTTTAAGAATTTGTAAAACCAACAGCCGTATGATAAACAGTTAAATAATGCAATCAATTTCGTATCATATATAACTTGCAGGTAAATGATTCAGTTTCCAAATAACTCTTATTCCCTTGAACATGAAATGCATTATTACCTAGATTGCCAGCTACTAGACTGGCCAGATTATCAGGTGTCACATGAATCCGTTCAGTTAATTACTTCATCCAATGGATAGCACCAATATTATTATGGTATGAAGGATCATTAAACACAAACCTTTATATGATATTTTAGAAAATAAAGAACCTAATAAATTATTTTGTAACACTATGTTTTTCCAAGTAAGCCCCTATAAAATGTGGATTATTCATATATTCAACTTTAATCCTTTTCCACTTCAAATCATCACCGTATAATTTTGCCAATATGCTAATGTTAATCATCATTACAGGGTGCTGAGATACTAATACAATAGCTAACCGTAATAACCCGCCTAAATTCAAAATATAAAAAGCAACATAGAAAATATTATAAAGGCCCTGAATCTCTATAAAATTATCTTAATGTACCTCTTTATTTCGTGTTTAATGGAATGTGATTAATACCCGTGGGTCCAAATATTGAAAATAATGGCGAAAAATTTAGACTTATTTACCTTGGTTAGTCTAAAATTATTTTCAATTTACATAAATGTTTTAATAAAAAATCTTAGGACTTTTTACACAAAAAGATTTTAAATAGGTTTAATATATATTACTTTGTATAGGGGGAAAGGAACTTTCCCCTTTTTTAAATTGTTTACATGTTACGTCAAAAGATTTTTTGGGTGTGTTCTTAATTTATCTTCAAATACTTATATGTAGTGCCCCCCAACATGTTATACGATATTGCAATCGAGAGTGTATCAAGGCAAAATAGAGGAACGTAATAGAACAATATTACTAAAATGTATGAAAAAAGTCAAAATTTCTAATAGAAGATCTTAATTTTGTATTGCGACCATTATTATGTTTTTTTCAAAATTCCTTTTTTTTTAATAATCCTCAGATATTAAACAAATATATGCTATAAAAAAAGTTTCTAAATTGACAATGTAAAAATATATGAATCAATATTGTTAATGTAAAGAATAATGTGGAACGGCAGATTTCTGTTACACTAAAGTTAGATTGAGACCTCTGCCCAAATCACTAAGACCACACTCTGTAAAACTGTTAAGCTATTGGAATGGCATGCTTTTGTAAACATCCTTATTCTCTGTGAGTATTTTAGGCCTGTAGCATCTTCCCATAACTAGAATCTGTAGCCTCTCGGGAACACTAAACCTCTACCCTCTCCAGTCTATGGCATCAACATAACTTTCGAATATTCAATTTGATCTATAGAATATCCCAGCCTCTGGAATCATCTGACTTAAGAAAAACTCATCTTCTATTATAGGGTATTGTCATTGTTAAGAAACTCCCAAAATTAAAAGCTCTCCAAAAATATGAACTGGGACAGTTTAAGACCTAAGAAAATTGTAACCTATCGAAAGTCCTAGTATATAAGAAATCATAAAAATGTACATTTATAATAGTAACAATTAATCCAATAAACATTTTGACATTGGGAGCCTTTTAGTAAGTTTGAATGCTCTGTCCTCCATTGACTTAACAATCTCAGAGATAAGAAAGTTTCTCTATTTTTTTAAAATAGGACCCTTTCATCGGGATTTTTCAGACATGCAAATCTGTTAAGACACATATTTTTCTAACGGTTTGTAAACTCAAAATATAATATAAAACTTCATTTATAAGGAAATTATAATTTATCAGTTTCAATAAATTTATAATCTTTAAGATCTTTGACACATACAGGAGGTTTTGTAGGAAAACAATTGAGCTAATTTAGCCAATTCTCTCTAATACACACAGATTATGCAAAGTAAAAAACTGTTCAATATTGTGAGTTAAGCATGTACATAATTTACATTAGTGCTTTTTACTTGTAATTAAGATTTTTAATTTTTAATAGCTATAATCTTGGTAAGGAAATTGAAAATTCATCTGTATTTTATACTACTTCAATAATGTCATATCATATTTATGGAACATAACGGAGGATGTTTTATACGAATGAACGACAACAACCATACAATATATAGATATTTTATACCAT
This sequence comes from Homalodisca vitripennis, assembly GCF_021130785.1. NCBI lineage: Eukaryota > Metazoa > Arthropoda > Insecta > Hemiptera > Cicadellidae > Homalodisca > Homalodisca vitripennis. Next base: position 27,597 of record NW_025776616.1, on the reverse strand, counting down.
ACAACATATATTACCGTGTTAGTTATAACGGACAAAAAATCCTTAAAATTATGTTTTATTCCAAGTTTGTCTGCTGCTCGGAGTATACGTATTTATAATCATGAAATAAAAATTTATAAAGTTTTCTGTATTTTTAATGTTGATAAAAGACATGATCTTAAAAGTAGTTTAATACAGCAATAAAAGAAGCGAAACAGCTAAAAAAATACCAAAAAGTAATATTTATTAAAATTGTAGATTTCCATAGAAACCACAAGTTAAAACTTTTGAAATTTTCTTTATTGTTGGACAGTTCTGTTTCCTCGTTCAAAAGTAGTGTAACTCTAAGTTAAGTCGGAGAACCACCATCAAGACCAGGATGCGGTGCCTAGGAGTAGGACCAGGACATACAGGGATGAGTTATTTTATTTACTTTTATTATTTAGAAATCACAATATCCACACTCATTATCTATCGTTACCCAAAGCAGTTTTATATCATATTGTTAGCGAGTATTAATCATAACAAAAAACACTGGAACAGTTCATATGTAATGATAACGTGATCAAAAATTATACATATCATCATTTAATATATATATAAACTTAGTATTTAATTTAAATAATTATTTCAGATTCCTTTTCTTTTTTGTGTGCTATAGTTATAGTAATTAACAAATTCCCTTTGTTATTTTTGCGTAGAAGAAGTACTAAAACTTTTGGTTTTAGGCTATTTTTATCATTCTGTTACCCAAGAGCGTACAGGGGGAAACAGTTTATATTTTTTTTTCCAAGGAACTGAATCATATATGCACTTTTTCTATATTACCATATACACCATAACCTAAGACATAAATCAAATTTTAAATTATATTTTTAAACACATATTGGTCTTTATAATATGTATTAACAATCACATAACAATAAAAATCGGTTTAATGTCAGTACTAGTGATGGCGTAAAGAAGCAATGTTAATAAGAGAAAATTAAAGTAAAAATATGAAAAGTACGTACAAAAAACTGTTTAATATACTCTGGAAACATCAAGGGATAGGTAATTTATTGGACTTGTTTTTAAATAACTCTACAAATTTGTGTTCAGTATCCATTCATCAACGCGTAGCACGTAAGAGAAACATCAGCTAGAATAAGATGCGATGGGCCAATTCCAGAACCAGGCCTACATGATGAGTTACTTTTATAATTTAGAGATCTAAGTTGTTCTTCATAGTATCTCCTCGTTACCCAAAGCAAATTACATCCTAGTTCTGGCAAGTATTAATTACAGCACAAAACACAGGAACAGTTCAAATGTAATGATAATTGAAGTAAATTCCTATTTTAGTCATTTTGCATATGTTTTTATTTCGTGGTTTTCGCTTTCTTAGAAATTAATTTAATCAATGAAATATTTTGTAATCTTTGTGTAAATGCAGAAAGGACCTTGTTTTGGGCTGTCTTTTTAAAATTCTGGTCTGTACCCAAAGTGTGCAGAAAAAATCAATTCAGAACTTAGTAAATCCTATGTACCAATCCTCACTTACAAGTCAAGTCAAGTCAGGGTCAAGTCGCTGTTACTGCGGGGGGGGGGGTGGATTCCCCCACAATCTTTCAAGGCCTCTGCCGGTTAGGCTTTTTGCCTTGTGTCTCGAGGGTCATAGCCCTAGTAGCTTTCGCTACCCTGTCAGTGGGGTGAAAGTTGTCGTGATGCAGTCGAAGTTGTAGTCGATGTCATCAGTCATCCATAGGAAGACGCAGTTGGGGGACCTCCTGGGCGCAAAGCTCACGGATGTGATCCCCACGGTTGAGGACTCTGCAGCTTCCAAACCCTCCAACTGGCGGTCATTTTTTCCTGTAGTGGCGGCATGTTTTCGAGGCCTCGTGCAAAGGGTTTTTTAAAAAATTTTATTAAAAATATAAATTAAAAGTAATATAAATATAGAAGTAATATATTTTTTGTGTTCAGAATTAAACATATAATAATATTAGTATTTAAATTTGGCCTTAAAAAAATGTTGACTAAAAAATTTTTCCATGAAATTCAAAATTTACATTTTTTTTTTTATTATTTGGGGGGGACCATACCTAGCAAACCAAGTTATAGTAAGAAAACTATAAAAGTGAGAGAGCCATTTTGTGTCAAATTTATTCTAGTTTCAGAAACACATAAGCATTATACAAATTTATGAAATTATAATAACACTATATAACAAAAAGCAGCGATGCGCATAAATTGTGAAAATAGGGTGTATATGTAAGAGTTTGCTAATAAAAGTTTTACTAATACAGTTTTTACTTCAATACATGTTATATTGCATATTTTATTACTCAAAATGAAGTAAACTATACAGCAGTAGTAAAATAAATTCCATAATTTTTTTTGAAGAGTCGAAAAAAGTTTCATTTTGTCATTACTCAAAAACTTTTGCGAAAACTTTTCGAGAATTTTATTTATTCTAAAATATATTTATTTGGCACTTACTGCAATATATAACAATTCACCACACACTAAACACAAACACTAAAACACAAATAAACCTACTAAAACTTACTAATAAACACGACTTCGTCCCATCAACAACTCAGCACGGCATCGACAAACATGGCGGTCACATCTTTTACGTACGTTCCAAACTACGAACTTGGTACGTTGCAACTACAATACAAAGAGGAATAAAACTGTAGTATTCCTTAGGCTTTTTTTCCGAATCCAATGGTGCATGAATCGTATCGATACGTTGCCGGAATAATACTGTAATGAGTGATTATGCAAAGGAATGTTTGTTCATCAAAATTTTGATGAACAACAATCATAAATGGGTTTGTGTTTCATCAAAATTTTGATGAACAACAGTTGGGGGGGTTAAGGCTCGATGTCAGGCCTTCTAACGAAGTTCCTGATCTCGTATCATTGTATTCAGCAAATGTACTAAATTATTTATTCTGCTTCGTTCTCATTACAATTACAGCTCCACAATAAGACAAATGTGAAACATTTACAAATGCTTAGCCATAAACCAATGTAGCGACATGAACTATCATCGGTATGTAGCCTATAATACAATTTTTGAAATATATTCCTTTCAAAATTTTAAGCTAAAAGAGTCATAACCTCTGCAAAATATGATGCGGATGGACTGAGAGATGGACAGAGACAATGGGATAGAAAGATAGACAAATAGAGAGACATTAAATTTTTCAGCATAACGAATGATACGATTAGTTAACGCTAATTCTGCAATCGAAGAAGAAATCGAATAAACTACTGGAATGTAATGGATTCATTACGTTTTCTTGTTAAAATGTACTGATGTAAAAGTAATCATAAATATAAAAAAAAAAAAATTAGGAAGTTAATTCCGATAACGTTCAAAACTCTAGCCTGCTAACTAGGCGTATCCACAAAAGTGCTACCGGCGAATCAAATTATTCTTAGAGGGAGAGGTGGCTTCTAGCCGGACAAGACTGAGCAATAACAGGTTTGTGATGCCTTTAGATGTCCTCGGCCGCACGCGCGCTACACTGAAGGAATCAGCGTGCCTTCCCTGGCCGAAAGGCCTGGGTTATCCGTCGAAACCTCCGTGCTAGGTATTAGGGCTTGCAATAGTTCCCCGTGAACGAAGGATTCCCAGTAAGCGCGAGCCTAAAATGTTGCACTTATCATAAACCTAAGAAGAGTTTTAAATGTTTCCTACTTACCCTTTCATATGATAATATTCAAAAAATATGATAACAACATATTCTGTAAAATGTAACCTAATACTTCTGTGATCACGGTTAAATCTATAAAAACAGGTACCAAACTAAAACATTTATATAACTTTTAAATTGATCTGATAGATTACTCACTGTAGGTAACAAGTTGTTCAAGGTTTATTAATATCAGGACAACGTAAGTTTTTGTATAAGAGATGATATAATTTTGAGTTTAAAAAGTCCCAATGAATTTAGCATAATTAGATAAATTAACATGGAAAATGCATGTTGTGATTTATCAGCGCCCTGATCTGTGAGTTCTGTGCTGCTTGTGTTAGTTAATTACTTTTCTACGTGTATCATTAAAACAACATATATTGTTATAGTTCGATTGGTATAATTTTTGATAAAACAGATAAATGTAACATGACCGTTGAATAACCCTGACCCCAAGAATCTTCACATGTGTGGTTAGGGATGTGCCGCTTCTGGACATCCATAAGGTTGGTGACATTTAAGTGACACATAGATTTTTGTTGTGCCTAGTAGTAAGTTCATCTGGAAGGTATAAAACAGCCAGAAGTAATTCCTGCTGGGTTGTAAATATAATACAACTTATATAAAGGAATATCGTTTTTGATACAGAAATATTAAATGTCTCTACCATGATAACGTATAATAATGTAGAATAATAATTAGTTAAAGTCCAGGAGAGTAACCAATGTCAACTATATGGTGAGTATAGAAAGTTTAATTAAAACCAGTACGACAACCTTACTAGTGTTAGGACAGAGGTTTTGAACATTGCATACTGGTTATGGAAATATATGATTTAGCAATGACGTGACATATCGAGTATTGTGCCTGGATATTGGATCTAAATTATGAAAATTTATCACGTTTGACATTAATGTAAGACGAGTAACAAAACATATTTGTCTCTATAGTATGTATGTGTTTCAGGTAACCTGATAACAAAAAAACTATTTCCTGTTAATAGTGTCATGACGTAAACAAGCAAGTGAAGGGGAAAAGTATAAAAAAAGAAACAGATGAAACACACAACAGTGGACATCTTATATCTTTTAAATATCCATATCCATGCATTAACAAGATTTTTGATAAATGCAATACTGTTATTTTAAAAACTTCGTTGAACTCATGCCACATTATTTTAGAAAGCACGACCCAGGAACAAGTGCAATGGCCCAACAGCTCGAAAAAAAGCCAGGACCTTTTTAATTGTTTCCATTTACCGTTCTAAATTCGTTCAACACGCAGGACGTGGAAATACATCCGGAGTAAGCTGGCGAAGACAAGGATCAAGACAGGGACTTATAGATGAGTTACTTTTCTTCTTTGAAAGTTTTTTCCTATGTTTTATTCTTCTTAATGAAAGGTAATTTACATCTTTCTAAAAAGCGCATCTAGCAAAAACAGTGAAACAGTTCCAATTTAATTATAACGGGTTTGCAGTTAAAAGGATTACAGTTTTAACTGAATTTTTACAATAAGTTTATTTCCTAGTTACATCTTACTTTCGTATGTTTTGTTGAGGAACTGAAAGAATTTGTGATCTATGGTTTTAAATCCCTTCAGCACTCGAAGTGTGCAGAAAGAATCAGTTTAAAACTATCTTCTTCTGAACCTCCAATTGTGTTAAGATCCATTCCTCTAATATTTTTATAAAATATGTGAAGATTACCAAAAGAATTATTTACTTTAAATGTGTCTGAGAGAAATCTTTCAAAAGCAGTGAAACAGTGTCAGTATACATTATAACGCATTTGCAGCTGAAAGGATTATAGTGTTTAATGAATTTCACAATAAGTTTATTTTCTTGTTTTATCTTGACCAAGAAAACAACTTTTAAATGTTTCGTGGATGAACTGAAAATAACTTTTAATATATGGTTTTACATCCCTTCAGTAAATCTTAACTGTACAGAAAGAATCAGTTTACAACTATGTTTTCTAAAACCTCCAAATGTTTTAAGATCCATTCTCACATATGTTATCAAAAGTGTAAAGATTGCCTAGAGAATTATTTACTTAAATGGGTCTGTGAGAAATCTTTCAGGCATTTTATAGTAGTGTAAATATTGAAAATAATTTTAAATTGGTAAATGTTAGCTCATTTAGTATTAACATTCAGAACGTATTGCGTTAATTTGTTTAAACTCATTGATTTATATAGAGGGTGTTGTACAGATTTGAGGATAATTATGGTCTTTGTATTTAAATTTATTCAACTAGTTGATGAGATTACCACCACAGCTTGGTTTCTACACAGAACTGTAAAACTTGCATTAGCTTTGAAAGAAAAGGGAGTAAATTGCAAACTAGATCTTTAAAGAGCTTCAAACTTTTGTAATGGAAACTGAGGATGTGGATGCATTCTTTTGAATTCGTAGAAGGAACACAATATATTAAATATATACGTTTGTTTATCACTCGATATTAAGGTCATATCAGATTTGAATCCTAATTATTGAGAACGTTGTATTCATCAATTTTATTGCGAAACGTATACTTCGACAACCATGGAAATAACGTAACTCGAATAAGTACTTTAAATTTATATTAGCTCTAAGCTTATTTTCAGTTTTTAATTGTTTTAAAACAGTTATTAGAGGAGATAGAAGTACGTGTTATTTAAAAAAAAGGTTTACAGAAAATATTTGTTTACATTTTATTTTTAAATTATTTTCAGTTCCTAACTTGTTATTAGAGGTGATGTCAGTGTTACTTCAAATTAACAGTTATTACAAAACCACTTTTAAAATACGCACTGTATTCCACTAATTAAAAGAATTTATAATGATAATTGTCTCGAAAAACATAAATGTAAAGTTATAAACTTTGGCTCCCATTAACTTCTACAGAGAAGTGCAATACTTTTGATATCAGAATCTGTTACACGTCATGTACAGCTCTGAGTCCTTATATTGTCACAATATATGCCACTTATGTTAATTCTGTAATATTGAAAAACGAAGTAATTCGCTGAGCTTAGGCCAATCAGTATCACTCATGAGGCTTGAAATATTTCAATATTTTTTATCTTTTAGTTTTCAAGATATCCCGGAAAACGAACAGACCTAAGGAATTAAAAATTTACATGAAGCTTAATTTATATTTGAGTAACGCTGTGGTTAATATTATTTCATTATAACCGATGATATTTGGATGAGCGTCAGGGAATATTTTTGCAAAGTTCCTTTAGGTAACTATGATGGAAACGATAAAATAGATACATCAATATATAAAGAACCTGAATACTACTATGTAAATTTTTACAAGTAACACTTTTCTTCGTGGAGTAAAAATAAAAAATATTATATTGTAGTCAATGTTAAACGTTGTTGTCAATAAATAACTTTATCACAATCTTGCGTTTTGGTATCCTCGCTTGCTTACCAGAAAACTGGTATAAAACCTTGCATGCAATTTCTATGTAGACAAGAATGAGTTATATGATGGTTCATGTCCAACCATGGAACTGGCTGAGCGCCATTTATATTATATATATTTTCGGCAACGCTGTCACGGATTAGCATTAGTATAATCTGATGTTTTTGGAACTAAATTCTTGGCGGACTAAATAACTTAATTCTCACGCGTAATAATCTTTTCTCTTTTGAACTTTGTAGCTGAACATCTTGCTGCCAAGCAACACCTAGCGCTCCTTTTTTGTATTAAAAACTATCTCATTCATGCGAGAAAACTAATTAAAATTTAATATCAAGATAAAACGTAAATAATAATGTAGCTCACCTTTTATGATGGTTTATTTGGAAAATTAATACAGATATAAGTTGCGGCGATGTACTTTCTGACGAGACCACGTTGTCATGATTATAAGTTAACTCGATAAATAGCTAATACTGTTGTGATTTTGTTTTAGGCAGTTTACGAGTGCTCTTAAATATGTGAGTACAACTTCAAGTACTTCGAGTATTCATATTTAGACTCCTAGTCTACTAATCTTTACTTTTCCGGCTACAGCTAAAGTATTGGGCCAGGATGCTCGATCTGTGAATCAGTGTGACCTCAGGTATATCCAACCCCATGAGTTTTGTCTATTAATTACAAAGCCTATCACTTAGTAAGCAACACAATTTCTCTTTTTTCTACCCTGGATGTAAAATTTTGTTTTCTGTATGATTTTTCAATCTCTCCACAATATAATCTCGAAAATGGAATAATAAGCTACAGAGTTTTAAACTCTGCACGCAAATTCAGCAAAGCCTGTTACGTAACACGTAACACATTCCACAAATATTATAAAATATTTGTGTTAGTTTCTGAATTCATTCATTTTAGGAGTCTGACTTGAACCTCCTCTCCTTAGGTTTCAAGTTAGCAAGCATTACCTAATGAAGTCTTAAGTATAGCGCCAATTCACAAAGCACGACTTCAAGAACAGAACAAATATTTTAAAAGTAAATAAATTACATTTCTAGCGTCGATGCCACTATACACCATCCACTGCGGTCTACATTTCGAGTTACTGTGAAATTAAAATGGTCATGTTTGTGAAATGGAGGTGTTATTCCCATTAATGCTACAGGGGTTAGAGTCGTGAGCCCTGGATTCTGTCCTCGGCTTATAAGAAGCAGGGATAATAACTCAAGAGCAGCGTTGATGAGTAATAGGGATAGGAGCAGGACAACATTAAGACCATACATTCAGGACTTTGAATAATACGTGCTGACAGAGAGACGGGTAGCGAGAGACCTTTCTAAACACAACTCGTTTTTTTCGTGAAAATCCACATTCATACCGTTATTCTAAGCTCTGGACTTTCCATTTTTTCTAAAATCAGACTAAAAATCCAAGTGTGCACCGACCTAACATATAGAAAAGAAAAATAAGACGAGCTCCTAAATAATGTTGTAATAAAGTAAAATTTACGCAGAATTATGGTTTAGAACAGCAACGTGAAACTATTAGACCACTAATTTTTTCAGAGTACGGTTAACGTATGTATTCTCTCCAGCAGATATTTTTGCCGTTTTCTCTTGTAAATCGAATCAGGAAATACCCTCCGTCAATGCTTTTCTTCCCAAAGCGAATTTCATTTAAAGGTTGCTAACTAATAGTTGTAATAATGCCAAATGCCTTTGTTTTATATTATAATCTACTAATATCGTAGCCAATAAGTTATATTAGATGTAATTATATATTAATAGCTGAGTTAACTAAGTGTCCAAACAACAGTTGCAAGGTTGTGTAGTACAGAATATTTTATACAGACACATAGTACATGCTGAGCTGTCTGAATGGGACTCACAGAAAACTTTTAATGAGTGAAATATAAAAATAAGTATAACTAGTATATTTTAAAAAGAATAATTTACAGGTTTAAAGTTTCTTAGGCCAAACTTCATTAAAAGTATATAAACTGGAAATGTTTGATATCAGTAACAAATACTTGGCTTAAATTGGCTAATTTTAGACTTTCCATATCGTTGGTTGACGGTAATATCACTACGATTTATGTGTCCTCACGATTGGATTTGAATGATTTAAATGAAAATATTATCTTTAATAAACAGATCACTTCATTTTGTTTACTTCTTTGTAGCTCATTGATTACGACTAGTAACTAAGCAAGTTTTGGCTGGCGATCACTTTCATTTTTGGTGAAAATATTTTATCAGTTTATGGAGACTCATGGCTTTTTACTTATACTTGTAAATTCCTATGTAAATTCCATGATCACTAGACTAGAAAATAAACTACAAGGAAATCTCGTGTTTGTTTTTTTAAAATGAAAAAAGTAAGTCACATGCGAGGGAATACATATGGACAACTTTATTTTAAAAAATCCAGCTGGTAATGTTCCTAATAGAAGTACACATCTTAAGTGACTTATATCCATAGAAACAAGGAAAGAAAAGGTTTCGGGATATATAGTTTTTAGATTGTTTAGTATTAATTTTAAAAGACACTAATCGCAGCACGTCGAAGATACACCGAACAAAGAAACACGCTGTGAGGCTCATATAGAGGACCAGGCTCAGGACCTACAGTGAGTTATTTTAATTGTTTATAGATCATAGTATCTGCTCTCAAAGTATCCCTAGTTTACATTCGTAGTACAAGTATTAAAAACTTATAATAAAAATAATAACGTGAATAAAAGTAAACATAACATTAATTTATGTTCAATTATTCATTAATTTTATATCTTGCATTAAAATTATTACTATAAAAAAATAAATTCAACTAGTAATTTCTCCATAAAAGCAATGGTAGCTTTTCTGTTAAATTTGTGTTAAAGACAAATTTAAATTTTTCTGGACCCAAAATTTAGATTTACAATCTGCCTAATGTTTTCCAATAAAGAAATTGAATGAGTTTATCATTCTTTAATCTGGTTTATATAATTAAATAAAAACATATAAAATATGACTCACAGCAATTGTTTTCGGTATTCTGCAGTTGTAACAGTGAGTTCAAAGTGGTGTGTAATTAAATATTAAAAATTCTTAACTAGTTTATGTTTAAAATTTATTCAAAATAATAATTCATATAACTGTAAACAGTTTCGCAAAAAAAATATTATCGTTTTGTTTGGTAGTCTCCCACAGACCACGAAACAAAACCAATCAATTCAAACATTACAGTTATCAATGCCTTACTGGATCCATTTCCTTTACCAATACTTAAACTTTTCACTTTAACCGAATTCTAATTTTCTTTTTATGAGAATAACTTTTCACTAAATAGCAATATTAACTATAAACACGTTATTGGAAAAGGTGCACTTGCATGTATAGTGGGCATACGATGAACAATTACCAGAATGAGTCTAGTTGACACCTTCTGTCGTAGCTAGTAATTCTGTCTCAGCTTATCAACTCCAGGGCCCGGGTTTGAGGGCTATACATACATATAGTAAACAATAATCTTAACTTAATCTGAAGTATAATCACTTATTAAAATAACCTTATTCTTTGGTATTTGAATTCAAATAATAGCACCAGTAAAACCTAAAATTCGCTGCATAGTTTTACATTTTTTTTTAATTTGATCAGATAAATGTATTGAAAATCACTGGTACAAGATATGTTTCATACTAAAGGGATGTTAGTTCAAAAATATCTGAGAGTGATAACAGTTTTAAGTATGTATATTTAGAGAGCCTAATAATAAGTTATTTTCTTATAATCTAGTTTTTTACAATCATAGCCATCCCCTAGCTGCATTGATTAGAGAGGTTGGTTCAGAGCTGTCATGACATGACTTAAGATTATTGCCCCAAATCTTTTCTCAAGAACCTCAACAGGAGACAAACCCTTCCCTTAGACTTACCCACCCAGTATATTCTGTCACTCAGAAAGCAGTGTATTTTTTTTAGTGTTAATTATCGTAATCTACAAATAATTTTCGTGTGGTTTTTGGGCAAATATAAAAATTTGTCATTTATTGTATGAAATTCCTTCAATACTCTAGGTGTACAGAAAGAATCAGTTTACAATTATTCTCCTCAACTGTTCAAAAATGTTTTAGGATTCGTTCATGCATATTTGATAAAAAATGTACAGATTAAAATGAGAATTATTTACTTAAATGTGTCTGAGAGACATCTTTCACTCATTTGATAGTAGTGTAAATATTGAAAATAATTTGAAGTTAGCGAATTTTAGCTGACAGGATTAAAATTCATAACGTATTGCGTTAATTTGTTTACAACTATATCATTTTTAAACACGGTAATGAACAGATTTGTGAATTTATATAGTCTGTATCTTTTAAATTATTCAATTAGTTGCTGAGATAACCACAAGAGCTCTCTTCTACTTTACAAGAGATTTGACATGACCCATTGAAAATTATGCACTCATAGAAGCAAATTCTTAGATTCTAATGTTGTCTTTAAATATTTTATTTCCTCATTTATAATTAATACATCTCTTAAGGTTTTTAACACTATTTCAAAGAAATTATACCAGTTTCTAATTATTATAAAGGTTTTAAATGAAATATCTCCTTTTTGATATACAGCTCCTTCCGAGAAATAAACCCTGTTGAAAGTGCATAAAAAAAAAACTTATTATAGTAAAACTAGTTATCGTTAGAACCGTGTAGCCTATTAGTGACAGGAAGTGAGCGTTTGAATTAATATTTCAATAATATTGTGTGCAAATGAAAAACATATTCCGGTGTTGTCAATAAAACACATAGATATAACCAATTACTAAATAGATTTTTTTAAGTATGTGATTGGATCAATAAATTTAAGAATAACATTTTTAATCATTTAAACATTATTGAACGGGTTGTCCTGCTTTAGAAGTTTATTCTTGCAAATTTACTGTTATTTTATATCAAGTTGTGCAGCTTTATTAAACAAATATTCCTCAAGCTAACACATTATATTTTCAACAAATATAGCTCCTAAGAAGTACTATTTTGTACTGTAAAGGACAATCTGGGTCAAGGAGTGGTAGCGTGAGCTTTGTGAAGTTTTCGTAAATAAGACACAAAAATTATACATACTGTTAAAAACTACTTTGAAATAAGCTGTGATACTGAAAATGTATGTGTCCTACATATGTATAAAACATGATTATAAAAAACATTTATCTTTTTCTTTTTAGTCAAAGTCAAAGTAATTTTTCATTATTTGTATTTGTAATTTTTTATAATTTATTTTTATATAATTCAGAAAATAATCACATGAATGTGTGAATTTGAGGTCAGAAATAAGGAATAAAAGGTAAAATATGAGAAAGAATATATAATTCTGGAAAATTTCTCCATAAAGTATTCATACTAAAAACTATTCTGGAATGTATTTTTAAAATGCTATTTTGTTTGTGAAAACACAGCGTTAATCATTATGTTCCCAACAGGACATTAACTTTAGAAATTGGAAAATGACATGCTAAGTTAGTCACTGCGATTAGTTTTAAGAGTAATGTTCCCAAAATATGATATTTGTTTGAAATTTAAACCGCTATTCGTACTGTTTTAGAGGTGTCCATGACTTTTATAAATTGAATTCACATCTTCTATGGTCTTAATTGTAAGAAATACAAGAATGTAACATTTACATTTACATTTTTATACTAAACTTTTAAATTTACAATGCATAACAGATAATAATGAAATAATATAACAATTATGATTATAATATCAATTTTAAATTTGAGGAAATAGAAAATTCATTGCATCATTTTGACATGTATCTTTCTGCTATACATATAATAGGCATACTTTTAGAGAGGTGGCTGTTTCGCTGTTTGTATGCATATTCTTTATAGAATCGTAAACTATTTGACCGATCATTATGAAAACTTGTATGTATATTTATTTTTCGACGGAGAAGGTTTATATGCTATGCCTATAGATGTATCTCGCCACCAGGCGGCACTGCAAAAGTTACAAGTTTTTAAAGCGCCTGTACACTATAAACTGCGATTACGAGACAGTTAAGTATATTAAATAGCGAAAAACTATTTGAAGGCGCTAAGCTTTGATGTATATTTGTCTTCAAAATACATTTCTGATTGAACTTAAAGCTTTAGTGTTAGACCACTTTATAATAAAGTACATATACGTAGACAATGGCTATAAACATACACTTTTGATAGATTTTCTTGATCGTGGCAACAATACAAACTCTACATCGTCGTTGGAAATATAATTCATATGAACCAGAAGTGCACATACACGGGCAAAGCTTACAAAAAGCGTGCGAAGCCGCGGGAAAAACAGCTAGTACACTATATATTACAGCTCTACATACCATGATAACGAAATATTAAATGAAAATATTTCCTTTTGGCGGTAAATACATGTTTTATAGATTTACCTAAACAATAATTATTTAACAAATCTGTTGTAATATTATTTACGAAAGCACGGCTTACAGACTGGAAATTTTTCATTGTGATTGATAATGGAAGTAAGATCAGTTCATTTCGACATCCAATTTTTGTAAATCTGTAGAAGGGAAGTTGTGATCAGAAGTACAGTTTCAGACAAAGTGAGTGAGATGGAGACACAGTGGGAAGGTAATAGACTCGCTCTGAGTTGGCATGTTACTTATGTTACGTTCTTTGGTTTATGAAATCACAAGTATGAGAAGTAACTACAATCTCGGATCACACTGTTATTGCTATAAATATTTTGTGGGATCTCCTAAGCAGAAAATTCTCTTATTCATAAAGCTGGTTGTATTTACACATTCCTGTAGTTTGTGATAATGCAGAGTGCAGACAATAATACGGCATAAATACAAATAGTTTACGACCATTTCCCATGGAGAATCAGTGATTTCCATTAGAAAAATATAAACATTTCACATAGGAAATTTTTCAGAAGTAAGATTGGTTTTTTATAGTAGTCATATTCTTTCATTTAAATGTTTTTTAGAAACATTCTTGCGTATTTTTTAATACTATTACATGAACAATCCAATTTTTATACTATAAGAAATCAACTGTCTCTCTTTTTCTTAATTAATGGATTGGCTATTTACTCAGCTGGAAATCTGTTATAACATCGTTACTTTTTCTGCTCTGTAAACAATAACATACAATACGTCGTTCAATAATTATTATATACTTTCAGTTATTCAGAAACGGGTTTTTGTTGCTTTGCATGCAGTAACTTATTGATTATGGTCGTTTAAGTATTATTAATAATTTAAGTGGTATGGTAGCAGTAAGTATTATTAAGAATAAAAAGTGTAACAACTGGGCTTATGGCTTAAAAATAATCTTATAAAAGCTGCGAAAAAGATCGGAACTGTTTGTAGGAAGCGAAAGAAGCTTAAAACCCGAACTAATAAAACTTAGAAACCTAAGCACGCTCAAATGAAAATGATTGGAGGTCATATTTCAAAAATATTCTCTCTTGGAATGCAGGAAACTATCCGGACACTGTTATATTCAGGTGCAGTACACCCGATGCTGTCCTGGCGTTTTCTTAATTTTTAGAACACTTGTTTTTTTTTATTACAAAATTTTTAATTTACTATAAGGAAAATACAAATTGTTTTGACATTTCATAACATGGCTTTCTTGTATACTGCTAAAGATAATTTACAATGTTTACCATTGAAGCCAAACTAAAGTGTTTTCAAATTCTTCTTAAATCTAAAATAATTTCAATATTCCAAATATATTATTACATTTTAAATATTACTTTACTATACTAGGAAAGAACTGAGTTCCAAAATAAAACGGGTATGATTGAATACAACTCATATAATGTTTTGGGAAAATTGTCACTAATCAAACATAATAACAATAGGATTTATAGTCTCCTGACTGTTACAACAAACGAGTGTTACAAACTACAGATTATAGCCCAGTTTTAGAACATAATCTGAAAGTAAAGATCTGTTCAACTAATTCTAAAACTTTGACGAACTAAGAGATAAATACTGTCAAGTTGAAGTTTTTGAGTCACGTGATTTGTATACTGTCACGGATACGACCCTTTTATATAATTTATTGCAGCCTTTTATCGCTTCGTGGAGCGAGAATATCAAGCTAAAATGTTTCATACAAGTAAATTATTAAATTTTCCAAAGTTTATATTACTAAGTATGTGATAGCTTATTTATTCTGCAGTAAGCACTTCACTTTTAATACATATGATATTCCTTCCTCGTCTTTTCTTCTTTAGATTGAATTGTACGTGAGGTCCATGACGTCATATTCTTTGTAAACTGTATATAAGGAAGCAAATACTGTATTTGTATCTTAAATATTTTACTATGTATGCAACGTGTATTCTGTATTCTTCATTATTTCTTTGCTTAATTTTTACCTATCCTACACTAAGTTATTAGTGATTCATGTAATAATACAAGAGTAGCTTAACCCTCACGTACTCTATTTATCTACAAATTAAATTTAAATTATAGTGAACCTCGTTGATTCTAATTAGTTGGATGATAATGAAGTAACTAGAAACGAGAATATTGGAGACTTGACAAAACAAATCCTCTTGGGTACTCGTGTATATTGGAATAAACTTCCATTGCTTCTATTGATCCAGCTGGCTCAAACATTCAGATTATTTGAATATTAAAATATCAAAACTTTCATTTTAAAAACAAATAAACATGAAAACCTTTCCTTACTAGTGCTAATAACTTAGGTATTCTTACGTAAGTCCTTTATGGTACTACTTATTGTATTTTTAGATTGATAGAATATTCAGAATTGTTAAGTCAAGGCATCTTGGATTGCCTTCTACTGAGATGATAAAAGTAAATTGTGTCTCATTTTAACTGACAAAGGGCTAAGGTACACCTAATCTGGGTAACAAGTGCTTAAAGGTGGCTAACGAACTACCACTTGGAGAGCTTTGGCAAGAAGAGGATCGCTCTGCTGACACCCATCGAAGTAGCAGTCACAATCGACGGTCCTTGTTTCTGTTATCTTGCGATAACCATCTTAACCGCTACACTGTGTTATTAGCAAAAAGAACCATCCCTTGGTACAAACACAATGATGGGCATTATATAATGTATACCGATTTATAAAAAACTTAGACATTGTCCATTTATGAGTAAAAACTATCAGGGAAGTGCTTTTCAACATGTTTAAGTATGCAAGAACTTTAACAACATTTATAATTAATACTGATTTTAATATTATATGAATAATGATATCGGCCAATATTCAATTCCTCGTTAAATGCAAAGTATTTGATAGTAGGCACAATTAGTATGTCATCAGTTCGAATACAATATTGCAATCGTAAATTGTTTATCTTAAAACAAAATTTTCATACTGCTTGCTTTTCCTATTTATACTCTTGTTTTAACAATAGGAAACTATTCGGTAAATAATTAAAACTGCCATTAAACTTTGGGTTAGTATTTTAACAGGAGTTCCCATGTGATGTCCACCTATCACACAATTAATAATGGTATAATTAATTAGATCATAATAATTATTAATATGATAAACGCGCAATACATCATTGGAGTCTGTGTAAAACAAACCCTGATGTCACCACTGTCTCCAGGGTTTTGTACCAAGTTTTATAAGATTGTCAGAATTATATACTGAATTATCAGTAGAGAAATATTGTAGAAAATCATCAATCGCAACATGATACACTACAAAATCTATAATTAGTTGCAAACCGAAATCCCTGTACATTCAATTTAGATACAGCAACTATCGCGGCTACACCACTTTAACCACTAATTAACTATTGAAACTGTAATAACGGTAATGAGTCAACGTTTATTGTTTATTTCTGCGTGTACACGTATACAACAAATACAAACTTACATTAAATAACAGTTTTATATATATATATATATATATATATATATATATATACATATATATAACTACGCTAAAGGATACGTACTTTGGGACTTTTAAACATATTGCTACTATGATAACCGATAACTTAGAAACTAGTAATCCAAATAAGGGAAAATTTATGTTAAATGTCTACGGATAACAGTGCATTTTTAATGCAGCAATACAGTTATATGAAACAATTGTTATTAAACTACAATCTTTACTTTATTCGTGACAAGGAGATTGAAATATTTGGCGTTAGTAAAATTGTGGAGCTTTAAAATTTGTTTAAGCCTATAGTTTTTCTGTAAATCTGGATTTAAAACGTTTAAGTTCTTACGCAGATATAACTGAGTAAGGTTTGTTATTTTATATAGGCCGGCGCCTACTCGTTTAAACATACAAACCGCCATACTGCTCAGGACACTCCGAAAAAGATGTGGTTTTTTATTAGCTGGGACTCCCACACTTCTGCCTGATCACTCTACAATACATAATACATTCACATCCTCTCCCTAAAAATCAATAATATACAATCATTATTAATATAGACCTTATTTACAAAAATAAATAAAAAAATAACACACCTATAACATAAACAAACAAACAATGTATTTTTTTCTGTAGTAAGTATTACTCACTTAATAAGTAAGCTAATTAGATCACTTGTATTTCCTGTAGTGCCACCATCCTATTTCTGTCGTGCTTCTTGTTCTCAGTGTTTGATATACTTAGATAAATGACTTGAAGGCCTGGAGAGATATTTTCTCTCAGCCTGTTTGCACTAACACATAATATATATCGAAAAAGAACCGAAAAATAGACTGGATATTGAACATAAAGCTAGATTTCTACATAAGGAAAAATTAAGTTCGATAATATTACATGTCACTGCATGGGATTTAGGTGAGCGATATTGGATATTTTTACATTGGTAATTATTGGAACCATGACATTATCGGTATAATACCATGATAAATACGTTTGTAAACAAACTCAATTCAACCATAAATGATTAAAGCGTTTTAAATTTCAACACATGAAACACTAATCCATACAATATCTTTAATAGGAACTTCCATTACTTGAACACTGATATAAAACGAAGTATAATTAAAAAACACTGAATATATCATGTTGTTTAATATATCAATAAAGATTTTATATTTGGTCTTTTGAAATTTAAAACGAAACTTCATTTCTACAAGAACTTAATTTATTTCCTGTACAAAATTAACCGTTCATAAACGGTATAAGCGGAACTACTTTTCTCCAAGTTGAATTTATTTCTCATAGCAAAGAACAGAGGGTTTTGGGAGGGATCCCAATAGTATTAACCTAATTTCTCCAGGACTTTGTAACAAACGCTATATGTTGTGAGAACTATATTCGTCGGCTCCATACTGAACTGTACAATAAATAAATAAATAAATATATACATATATATATATATATATATATATATATATATATATATATATATATATAATTATATAAGCATTTGTGAATACTAATACAGATATAATAGTACATACTCCTACTAATATGTATATCTTTATTTTTAGTATTTAATATTTATCGGGTTATTTTATCATATACGAAATATTTTCTAGATACATTAGTACCTAGAGAACAACAATAAAACAACATATTAATTCGAAAGCTAAAAAGTAAAACATTGTCTTGCAAGAGGGACTTAAAAGGAGACGGAGAATGAAGTAGTGGAATAATCGACCCTCTGGTCTCTTAAAAGAGGCTAATGTAGCTGCGTGGGTCGTTGGGCCAACGCCTGGTGGTATAATCGGCGCTCTTTTGAAAATCGTTAAGATTCATCCCATTAAGGCTCGTTGGCCCAACGACCCCGTTTAAAATATTATGGCTTAATATGCACATTCCAATTACACCACTGACCGTTGGTCCAACGAACCTATACCTGTAAATAAAAAACTACCAGGTTCGTTGGATCAATGACCCTATATTTTACTATTTAAAGAAACTAAACAAATAGGGACGTTGTACCAACGAGCCAGTGGAGTATTCGAACCTATGTATGTTTGTAAAATGTGTCGTTGGGCCAACGACCCTCTGTTAAAATTACATTTATTCTTGAGGCTCGTTGGGCCAACGATCAGTGGAGTAATCAAACTGTCCCCAAGTAATCAATACAAGAAAGACGGGGGTTCAAGTCACAACTTGTTCGCTAGATGGTGGTCATGTACTCTTAAATGCCTCGACATTGGGTTACATAGAGTTGGTCTAACCACGATAAACTTATCGAAAATAGTGGAGGCATCGATCAAATCGATAATCACTCCACCCACTCATCATCATCGGCACTTCATCGATCCTCACTCACAAGTAAAACGGATCAAATAGCGTAAAATGCAATATACGGGATTGATCAAATCGTGATTCTAAAAACAGTTTAAAATTATTTCTTGATTTCTTAAAACTCTTAGACAGAAAAGTCAGGTTTTAGATTTTCCTCTTTCTACAACGAAGTATTATTTCCCGTTTTTTCCTCGGCGCATTACATTTCCGGCTTATTCCCGGTTTCCCCCGGTCGGATGGCCACTCTGTAGCGATTTTAACGAGGCATACAGGGGAATGGTCGTCCCCTCCGACCACCCTTCAAAATCGAAATATTTTTTATTGCAGCGGCAGTATGTACATTGTATGGCAAACGTCAATGCGGGGTTTCTAAAATTCCAGGCATTCATACACACAATACACATTCATACATACAATTTTTCAATCACGCTTCTTTGATTCATCGCCAATGCAACCCACTTAGTACAGTCTTCTAATTGGGCGGTCTCCCATTCGAATATCCAAAACTCACCCTCATTATAGAATGCTTGAGACACCAAGAATCTTTTGAGGCGAGTCTTTAAACGCCTCAAGCTTTGGGGAATCTTTAAATTGAATTTTGCAGTCTGTTGAGGAGATGTACACCCGCTTGCGAGGGTAGGCGTTCATAAACTACCGTTCTGCTCCATAAAAGAACCTCTTATCCTTTTAAGCCTCGGTAAAATTTATCCCTCTCCCAGAACCTCACTGGAACACCCAGATAATTCCCTGGGTGAATTAAATTACCCTTATGTACAGTTAAGGATTACTCACTACTTGTTCTCGTAACAGAAACAATACCCTCAAGAAAAGAATACCCTTATATTTTACCACCTGGTAACATTTGCTCCTTACTGAGATAGGTAACCATACACGTAGATCCGCTTAACTCCCTGTAAAACTTAATCTCTAATTTAAAATATAAATGCTTAATCTCTCTTCTTCAGCTTATTCACGAGCTGAAGAAGACTCTGGCCCAGCGAGTCTACGACGAGTTTCTAATATACGTTACTATATTAAATGAATATAATATATTAATCTTGCACGTATATTGGCTACGGATAAATGCTTGGTATATAAATATATAGCTCTCATTGGATTTAATATCTTACGTTATTTTTAACAAGCAGTAGATTTGATACAAACAATTACCAGGTTGGAAATCCGGCTCGCAGTCTTAGGAAAGTAGTGCTCTAATTATATATTAAGACCTATCAGGGCGATTGGTTATGCGACGAACTCTTGCTTTCGTAAGCTCACAGTACTCTTTGTATATTCAAAGCCAATAAGCGTGAAGCGAGGATAGGGAAGGTGACAGTCTGCAACGCGAACCCCCACCTCCCACAAATAGCCCACTCCTCTCGCGCCTCAACCGAGTACAGACTTCTCTACAGTCCAAGCGTCGCTGAACAATACAATGCACTTCACTTTAAGGAACGACTTACAGTAATAAACCTAAGCGCTCTCGTATGTAGTAGAGAGGAAAGGGTGGCGCGTAGATATGCGCTAGTCACGGTTCGAGCTAGGCCGTTCAGTCTGTAGCACTATCGAGTTTATTGACATCATAAAAACTTCGACAGCCTAACTTATCTCTTTATTTTCTCACTCTCAGTATCGGTTTCCGCGCGGTTTTTGAGGGTGACTAATAAAGAAAAAATTAATATTGATCTTTAAAAATATAAATACTGATTGAAATAGTATAGTATTTTTAGACATTATATGAAACAAAACATTTTAAATACAAATAGCTCTTGTAAGGTCCTAAAATGGCGCCAAAAGTAATCATTTTCATATCGTTTCGTTAAATTAAAGCATAGTGAACTCCTGCAATTGCTGTACCTTTTTAGGAAATTAATTATTTACCCTAAAACAAACCTTTTCTCCGTTACATGTTGTAATTTAGGTTATTCATTATAATATAGGTTAATTAATTATGAAGGTTCGAAATATTTTAGTTCAATAATTATGTTAGGCTTAATTTCAACTAACCTTATTTTTAGATGTTCGGAATGTAATTCGCGGTTTTCTACCCTGAAACTAATGTTTTATAATGCCCTTAAAACCCCTTCTCCATGTCTTGATTGAACAGAAGCCCTGATTCGATACATCAGGCCTTCTAAAATAGTGGGATTTGATGCGGAAATTAAGTTTTTTAACCTTCCTCACAAATTCACGCACGTTAAGTCCTAGGATCTGGGTGGATAGTTGACTAGAAGAGAGTTTGACGCACCGCTTCAGAGTAGTCCGCTGGCGCCACCAAAACATGCATGAACCCGCATTCCTGAGTTTGTTTCTTCAGGAATATTCAACATTAAAATTAGGCACGTAATCTATGAGAAAGTTTTTTGACCATATTTCCGTAAGGGGCCAACAAATTGGATACCAGCAATACCGCACCAAGTATTGAGGGTCCAGTACCTTTGGTTGGCTACCTCACGCATCCAGTGAGGTTCTGAAAAGCTCAGAACCTCATGTTGTGGCGGTTCACATCTCTATTGTTTTGGGAGGTTGTTTATTCGCGCCACAAAAACGCTGGGGAAAACATTCATCTTCGTGCACGTTATCATTTCTCCCGAACTTGATCAAAAAGGTTCAGCAGCTGTTGAGGGTAAGCTTGTCCATACCGGTAAAAAAGTAAACTGAACTACAACAACGTGTTCAGATTAACTAAAACAGGTTAAGACATAGCTGGCATTGTTATGTGGTTTTGTTTTCAAACAAGCCATCCCAGGCCACTAATAAATAGACCGCAATTAACGTTTAAATTTTATAGGAATTAACACTTTTAGTGTACGGAAAGTGTTTTAAAAACAAGTCCATCCTCAAGTCTTGTGCAAATAACATAAATTATTTATTAGAACTAGGGGAATCACAAATCAATCAATCAACAAAAAATCAAATTCACAAAATTTAAAATTTAACCCTTGTTTTTTTCAGTGGTGCACCAGAATGCGCAGTCTGCCACAAATAAAATAGACGAGCTGACACTCGTGGCAGAAAGAGCTGCACCCCGACATATTCGTTGTTGTTTTCTGAACATGGCTTCACACGGCTGACACTGTCGCTATGTTCAGAATCCACAATTACGAATTGGCTAACTCTTTTCACCGAACAAATTTCAAAGGGGGTGGTGTGGCAATATTTGTTCAATCCTCAATTGAATTTCCAGCCCTTCAGGGTGGATTATAGCTGTGATCTTAACTTTGAAGTGGCTGGAATAAAAATTGATCAAAATTCCGTTGGAAAAATTGTAGTAATTGGCTTATACAGATCCCCAAATGGGTGCAGCACAACCTTTTTGAAAACCTTGAAATCCTCCTAAATTTGTTCAGTTCAAAATTCATTGAAGTTCATTATCGTTGGTGACTTCAATATCGACGCGATGGATCGCACCCAACCCCCTGGACCCAGCGGTTTCGCGATATTCTTGCTTCTTTCGGTTTAAACTGGTCCGTGAACTCACCAACAAGAGTGACCGCCACATCGAGCACAGCCATCGACAACGTCATCACAAATGTTCCTGATGTTTCGGTCTCTGTGATGATGAACGCGGCCATCTCTGACCACTTCGCGCAGGAAGCCATTTTCACAAAATCCAAACAAAAATCTGAACCTCCCGCCATGAAAACAAAACGAGATTTAAAAGCTGCAAATGTAAATCTTTTCAAAAAATATCTCGAGAAAGAATCATGGTCTTTCTTGGATTCTTTTGACCGAGTAGAGGACGCCTTCAACGCGTTTCTTGGCAAAGTAATTTTCATTTTAAACACCACTTTTGCCCCTTTCAAAAATTTCAAAGAGCGTATCAAAGAGGGCAAGAATACCTGGATTACCCAGGATATTCTTGAACTAAGAGAAAGGCTCATGTTTTACCATTCGATATATGTCAAGACTGAAAATGAAGAGTTCAAAAACTTTTTTCGCAATTACAAACAAAATTATCTATCGAAAAGAAATAAAGAAAGCCAAGGCACGGAGACGTCGAAGACCAATTACAACAATCAGAAATCTTTTCAAAAAGCGCGTGGAACATCATTAATAGCAGCAAAAATCAACCACAATTTTCCAAATTCTCGGTTCCGACACTAAAAACAATAAATGACACAATTGACGATCCCTTTAAAGTGGCAAGTGAATTTAACACATTTTTCTCGACCGTAGCTGAACCAGATAACTCGTTTATCTTGGACAGCTCTCGCGAAGAGCCATTGACGGGACCGGTCTCATCTATGGTTCTTTTTCCTGTAGGTGAGGCTGAGGTGGCCCGTATCGTGCAAGATCTGAGACCAAAAAAGTCTTGCGACAATCAACGGAAATGTCTGTATGGTTAATCAAAAGGTGCTTCAAGCACTTTTTGACACCAATCACAAATTGATTAATCTCTCTTTTGCACAAGGCTGTTATTTCCCCTCTGCATTGAAAACAGCCAAAGTCATTCCAATTTTCAAGAAAGACGATCCTTGCATCTCAAGCAATTATCGTCCCGATTTCCATCCTCCTGTTTTCAGCAAAATTTTTGAAAAAGCAATTTCTCAAACAATTCGAAAAAAATTTTGAACCGTTACGAAATTCTTTGTCCCGAACAATTCGGGTTCAGGAAAAACAAATCGACAATCGATGCTGTAACGGATCTCATTCACAATGTTGTCGATGGCCTGGAAAGGAGGAGAACATGTGCTAAGCATAATCCTCGACCTTTCCAAAGCTTTTGACTGTGTGCATCATGCAAGTGTGCAGTTGTGGACAAGTGGTATTCGGGGTCTGCCGCACGACTGCTCTCGTCTTATCTTCAGGATAGAGAGCAGTGCGTACAGATCGCGAATGCCATGTCAAGCAAAAGTGAAAATGCCCTATGGTGTCCCTCAGGGATCAATATTAGGGCCAGTCCTTTTCATAATTTACGTCAATAGGTTGACGTCATCAATCCAGAAATGGAAAGGTGATTCAATACGCTGACGACAGGACTCTCTGCATCAGATCAAAATCAAAACACGATCTCGAAGTGAAGGCATTTTATTGAGTTGAATTCATGCATCGAGCATTTCTCAAAACTCAATCTGAAAACAAACAGCTCGAAATCAAACGTCATGAATTTTTGCCTCCTTCGGCAGCAACAAGTCCAAGAACTACGGCCTGCAGTGATGGTGGACGATGTTCCTTCTTGATGAAGCTGAATCCATTAAGTTCCTTGGAATGCACCTTGACCGAGGACTGACATGGGACGATCACATTGAAAAGGTTTGCTCCAAGGTTGCCTCGGGCATATTTGTCCTGCGCAATCTTGCAAAATTTTGTTCTTTGGATGTATTGAAAACTGGCATATTTTGGCCTGATACATCCACATTTGACTTACGGCTTGAGACTGTGGGGCAGCTGTTCTAAGTAAAAATTCGAAAGAGTATTTAGAACTCAAAAGAAAGCTGTCAGAAATTCTTTCAAAATTGAACCCCAGAGAGTCGTGTAAAGATTCCTTTAGGGAGCTTGGATTGCTGACTTTACCCTGCCTCTCTATATTCTCGATGTCGCCCTGTACTGTAGACTCAAATGTGAGTTGCTGCAGAGTAGGGATGTCCATCAGTACGAGACTAGAGGCAAGGGACAACTTTAGAATCGACCAACACAGAACAATTGCTTTTGAACACTTGCCGTCACAAGTTGGTGTCAGAATAATCAATAGGCTCCCTGAAGTTATCAAACAACTCGATGATCCAAAAAAATTCAAAAACTCGTCTAAAAAACACCTCCTGGTATCAAAGGCATTTTATTCTGTTGATGAGTACATGATGGCCGCTGGGATGAAAATTTTGAAAATTAAGAGCAACGAGAAAAAATCCCTGGTTCTGAATATTGCCTTTTATGAAATAATAATTTTAGTTGACAAATCATCAAATAACTGATGTATTTTTTGTACCATTACTGACGCTTGCAATGCAATTGTTTGTAAATTGTTTTTATTATGCAATAAAGGAATATTATTATTAAGTGGTAGACACTTTTGAATATCAAAAGGCAAATTTATGAGAACAAAATGGGGTGCTTAAAGCAACAAATGTTTGAAAAAATTCGTTTTTTTTTATAGTCATTATGCATCTTATTTTAAATATAGAGTAATAATTGTTTGGCCATTTTTTTATAACCTTAATTTTTGTATGTTGAAAGACTGGTGGCAATTTGCAACAATCTCCCTACAAAAGTAATTTTTTTTTTAATATTTTAAACCAAGCATAGATATAATTTGTTATCATTTTACAATTCTTGATGAAAACAATGATTTGCTGAAATATAAGATAGGTGGAACAAAAACGACGAACGTAAATGCTCTAGAGTGAAAACAGTATTATTTACGAGTAACTGTCCTGACACAAAAAAGTTAAAATTTATGACAGAAATGCTAACAATCATGAAACATTGTTAATTGTTTCAATGGTAATCTATGTTAAATATTTAGTAAAAATTCGAAATTTTAGCGTAAACATGCTACAACGTTTAGGTCCGATTTTATCATACATATACAGAATTCCAGCTGCGCCAAAAGTGTTCTAAATTGCCTTCCACAATGATTGATAGTCAGTTAAAGAGTTGATATTAGAACGTCGAGCAGTTTTACCCCATTTTAATGGGCCAAGAAAAATGAGCCACCTCTGGTTCAAGATGGCCAGAGGTGATTGTATGGTTCCAAGCTGGAGAGTGGATTATAGTAAAGGATAGGAGGATTAGTGAATCTTTCTTCAACAGATCGTCGTAGCGCTCTGCTGATCCCAGGCTCCATGGCTGACAGCAGTCGTGAAATCCCTCGTCTGGATACCATTCTTCGTCGTAACGCCCTGCTTGGTCCCAAGCTCCATGGCTGACAGCAGTGGTGAAATCCATCGTCTGGACACCGTTCTTCGTCGTAGCACTCTGCTGATCCCAGGTTCCATGGCTGAAAGCAGTCGTGAAATCCCTCGTCTGGACACCATTCTTCGTCGTAGCGCTCTGCTGATCCCAGGCTCCATGGCTGACAGCAGTCGTGAAATCCCTCGTCTGGACACCATTCATCGTCGTAGGGCTCTGCAGGTCCCAGGCTCCATGGCTGGACAGCAGTCGCGAAATCCCCTCGTGTGGACACCATTCATCGTCGTAGCGCTCTGCTGGTCCCAGGATCCATGGCTGACTGCAGTGACGAAATTGTTTGTGTCTGAATTTTGCAGTATGTTTCAAACATGTGCAGCT
Source organism: Homalodisca vitripennis (assembly GCF_021130785.1). Classification (NCBI taxonomy): domain Eukaryota; kingdom Metazoa; phylum Arthropoda; class Insecta; order Hemiptera; family Cicadellidae; genus Homalodisca; species Homalodisca vitripennis. The sequence continues at coordinate 1,068 of NW_025776616.1, read as the reverse complement.
GGATCTTTCAAAATTTTATACAAAGGAGTCGTTTTGTAACACGAGACTGAGGGGTGGTGGAGGGTTGATGTTCATGTGTGTTTCTTTAATATTGTAAATAAAATTTGGAAAAACTAATTCTTGTTCTATTATAATGCGTAAAATCTAGAAATAAAATATTGAGTAAGTAGAGAAATATCATTGTTTCCAAAAATTTTTTACGCTTGGCGCTACACGCTATTTTATATTATTTATAAAATATTTATAAATAAGTCCCAAAAACCTACTCTGGATTTTAAAAAACCACTTAGTTACAGCTACTGTGATTTACTTAAGGTTTAATATATTTACTTTTTTATGTATTTCAACGGTACAACACCAATGTTACAAATATTACAAGTAGATCCGAATGAAACCAACAATAGTTAATAAGAATACAAACAAAACAAAAAAAAAAACAATATCAAGGAATTTTAACAGATAGGAATTAATTGTAAAAACAGACTACGTAGCTCATACACCACGCATCACTTCCAGCCTCTCAGGAAACCAACAGCATCCGTCCTGAAAGAAGAATTCCCGAAGAAATTTACGGAGGAAGAAGCCGGTTCGTCAGTCCTCAGGGGTCTGGATATGCCGTGGTTTTGTGTATAATTAGTTGGCTGGAAACTAACTTACCGGCACCATAGTAGAGTTTGTCTTGTTGTTCTGATGAAAGTAATATATTTTACCTACTTAGGAATAAAAATCCTACCTCGGTCAAAAATATATACTTCTGGGTGTTTAAATTCACTTCTTTTGTAAGTATGTTTTACGGTGCCAAATTTGAGTTTGCTTTATTGACTCAATAATGTATATATAAAGTAGGATATATGGGTGAGTGTAGATTTAGGAATCCTACTTCTGTCAAAAAGTGTTAACTTCCGGTCTAAGATATTTCAAGTGCCATAATGGAATATACCGGTTGTCCTGATAAATAGAATATATGTAAAGACTAAGGATTGAGAAGCCAACTTCTGTCTACTTACGTCTCTTGCAATATTCTTTCGGTCAAAGATGTATCCAGTGCATATTCGAGTTTGCATTTTT